>NC_142944.1:29181440-29236440 GCF_046866305.1 Octopus bimaculoides | reverse complement strand
ATATATATATATTATTGTCTTTTAGCTTTTTATTTCTATTTTAAAATTCATACAATGTTAAGAAATTCACACAATGTGTGTGTAGAAATATGTAGGGATTTGTGTGTGTATGTATCTGTGTACAGTTATATATGTGTGTGTGTATATGTATATATGTATGTATGTATGAAATGTTTAATTTTTTAAACATTTACTTAGATTATATAAAAAACACCTAGTTATGTTTATTGTTTAAGAATTCTGTTTGTGTTTGTGAACATATGTATGTGTGTGTATATGTGTGAAAACAAATATACAAATATGAACATTTAAAAAAATATATAAATATAATTAGCATATTTTATCCATTTGAGAGATAAATTTATTTTCTGTTAGATGAGAAAAATTTAATTTTCTCTTCTGTTAACCCACAAATATCAACATAAACACACCACAAACACAAGTAAAAAAATTCCATCGTTTAAAAAACCCAATGAAAGAAGAAAATTAACTACATGCCACTTTGTTTTTTAAGAAAGTATCTGTATATTTGGATGTAGATGTGATGGAGGTGGTGGTGTTTAAAATTTACCTTTATTATATTAAATTTCTGCTTATAATGCACACTTTCACGAGTTTTACTTGTGTGTATACATATATACAAACGAGCAATAAAAAGACAAACTTTTGTGATCATATAGAGTAATCTGTGAATCAATTTTATAGCATCAAGTGTCAAACGTACATGCATATTCACACACACGCACACGCGCATACACACACACACACAAAAGAACATTTATAAATATAGATATACAAATTACTTGAAAGTTTCTGTGTGCCTGTGTGTCTGAAAGATCATATAGTAAATGTGTACAGATAAATATGCTGTGTAATGTGTGGGTGTGTGAGTGTATCTATGTGTCTGTATGTGTATACAAATGTGATTGAGTGAATGAAAGAAAGTGGTTTCATTGAGGAATTAATCACATTTGGTTACAAAACTGCCAGGGAAAAGACCATTTTTTCCTGTTCGGTGATGTGCTCCTTTGTACCATCCATTCTCCCACTTTTTGTACACCATTACAATATCTCCAATTTTCAGTTCTAGTTCCATTTCTCCTTGTGGTGGATAAGGAGCAATGCAACGGTATCTACAAATGGAAATAGATATTCACTAAATGAACAAGTTATTGAAACATTTAATTATCAAAATTAAATTACAACCAGAAAAAAAAACAAAAACAAAAACAAAACAAAACAAGGGTTTTACATATTTGTCCAATCAGGTAGAAATAACAGTCTAAACTTTCTTAAATGAAACTCTACTGTTTTAAAAAAAGGACACATGAAAATGTAGTTCTAGATACACTATATCTAAATAAAAGACAGCATGGTGAATGCTGGACATCATTAATCATAAATCTGGAGTTAAGTCACAACAAGAGAAACAAAATAGGGGAAACAAAAGAGATAAAATATTAAATTCTTTGTTTATAATAATTTTTTAATTTTGAAAAACTAAATCATTGCAAAACAAATATAAAACAAGAAAATATATTCCAATGATTGCTTTTTTTCTTTTTTGTTATTTAAGGCAAAACAAAGCACTTTTTTTGTATATATATCTAGAAAGAATTTAAAAAATTGATTTGATCAATGGAAGGATCAGAAGGCTGAATGGATAAAGCAATGCAAAACATGCACACAGGCTGTCAGTTCAAATTGTTCATTTGCATCTGTCTTACTGAACAGAAAACTTTTCTTCTTCTAGATAACCTCAATACACCTATCATCAGCAATAGGTACCATATCAACATATCAGTCTTCTCAACTGTCATTAATAGGTAACAGATCAATATAGGGTCATCAATCAGTTCACTTAACTGTCCTGTTAGTAGCAGGTATAAGGTCATTGTGGGCTCATCAGCCAGTTTACCAAGTGTCTGTAGTAATAGGTGTCTGATCAATTCAGTTTAGTCTCAGACAATAGTCCACTTAGTGGATAATCAGATCATTATAGTTCAATCACAGATTACAGTTTAGTATCTGTTTTGGTCTGCCATCTTGCCACTGAATTCAGACCTCTGAGCATGTGTGCAGAGAGCAAACATTATCATCACCCAACTACATCAGTGGTTTCCAACTATTTTTTTACCTATGGACCCTTTTCATTACTATTTTATTCCGGTGGACTCACATAGCCATTCAATGATTAAAAACTAGTTTTATAGATACTTCTTTCAAAATTCCTATTTTGTTCATCACATATTTATTTGTGAAGTTTGAACTATTTAAAATGTTAGAGAAAGAAATTGAACTGTTTGTGGCAATAAATACATTTAAAAGAAAATTTTTTCATGGACTCTTAAAATACTATCATGGATACCAAATTTACTATTCTGCTTGCATCCCCACCTCCACATCTTATATGGACCTCAGGGGTCATATGGATCCCAATCAAGAACCACTGAACTACAGTAACAATCAGTCACAATCTTCTATTCATTGTAGCTTTCACTGTCAGCTATGGTCCTTTGGTTGGATGAATAAGTCTGGTCATTGTTAATTCTCACCTTGGTGACAGCTATTGATCTTTATCTAGTTTTCTCAGCAACCACTAGATTACAGGGCATGGAACCCTGTCAAAGCATTCTCTAGCTCCATAAATATTAGGTGTAGTGGTTTGTTCTTAGCTGAGAACTTCTGTTATAGAAGAGTTTATTGGTAGTGTCTGTTTTGGCACAAACCCAAACTACAACACTTTGTTACTTCCTATATACTACCAGTCTGACTATATGAGTAAAATATTCAACTTTGCTAGATATTTTCCACATCTCAGCGACTATCCCTAATATAACAGATGAAATGTACCTGCGAAATGGCAACCATGACACACTAAGTTTGCCTGAGGATTATGCTAAAGTTTCTGTGTGCCTGTGTGTCTGAAAGATCATATAGTAAATGTGTACAGATAAATATGCTGTGTAATGTGTGGGTGTGTGAGTGTATCTATGTGTCTGTATGTGTATACAAATGTGATTGAGTGACAAGAACATAAAATGATATTGTGCAGGAAAAGCATGCTTGAAAAATGGTTAAAATAAAAGGTAGCTGAAGCCAGACATAAAAAAAAGAGATATTTTAAAAAATAAGTTAGTCACAAAAGAAAGGGTACTATAAAGAAATAATGGCAAAGGCTAATAACATTTATAGGTCCCTACTCTCAGATTGGTGAGAATGAAGACAATGATGAACTTAAACACCTGCAATGAAACGTGTACGTGGAGATAATAGGGGTTTGATCTGAATGTTTACAACAGAATCAACTCTACAAAAACAATCCTAGGTTCTGGTGATACTCTTGTTGCTGCTACTATTGTGTAGTCCCAAGTCAACCCTAATAGAGTACAACTACATTCAAAAGCATTCTATCTGTCTCACTTCTTTCATTATCCAATGTGTTCTTCCTCATGCCAAAATAGACCTCGCCAGTGCTGGTACCACATAAAAGCACCCACTCCATGCTATAAAGTGTTTGGCATTAGAAAGGGTATCCAGCTATAGAAATCATGCCAAAGTAGTAGAATTTGATGCAGTCCTCTGGCTTAACAGCTCCTGTCAAACCATCCAAGCCATGCCAGCATGGAAGATGCATATTGAATGATGATGATGATGACCAAGCAGGTTGAGGAGCTGCATATGCAAAGAATCACTTTTTGGCTAGAGGAAATTTCTGTTTAAACCAAGCAGTGTATGAAACCTAGCCAAAGCTGAAGCACTCATATACTTGGTGGTGGTATTAAACCAAGTAACTCAAATTCCTCTATAGATTTCTCAAAGAAGCAAAATACAAAAAAAAAAAAAAAGCTATGAACATGTACATATATCAGAATTAATTTACCTTGCATGACTTGTATCTGGTGCAACTTGAAATATCGTGTTTTCAGCATCGGAGGTGGATTTTGTCTTCTTGTTTTTACCCAGAGTTAATCTTTTTACTAAACTAGGCTTGTCTCTTTCCTTCTTTTCTTTCTATAAAATAGATAATGAAACAAATCAGTATTAAATAATAATAAAGATGACGATATAATAAAAATGATTTCTAACATTAAGAACAAAGCAACAAGTTTTGCAGGAATAGATCATGATACACAACTGCACACCACATTTGATGCCTCTTATGCCCAATTTGTTTTGTCATATGTGTACACTGACATTACATATCCATTGGAGCATATTTGTTTCATACTTTTCAAGTCTTCATCTGTCCTCTGCATCCACAGACCAAGTTCAACTAACAATTCTGTCAGCTCTCCACCTTTATCATAAACAATAATAATAATAATAATAATTGACATATGTGGAATAACTCAGAATGTGTGTGCACTGATTAAGAACAGCAGGCCTAGTTGGAAAACATCTTTTCTGTAACAACCAGTACTTAGCTGAGGTAACAATCAAAAGAGGTATCTTCCAAGGAGATTCTTGTTCACCTTTATTTGTTATAGCCTTGATCCTACTTTCTTTAGTTCTATGCAATGTCTCAACCACCCCTTCATGGATAATTTAAAACTGTTCACAAAACAGATCCTGAAATGGAAAGGCTTCTTGAGATGTCCAGCAAGGATAAGGGGATGGAATTTGGTATCCCAAAGTTTGCGGTGCTCACTTTGAAATGAGGAAAAAGAGCAGATTGTAGGGGCATAGAGTTGCCAAATGGAGAGTGAGTGGGAGACCTGGATGATGATGGGTACAAGTACCTTGGGATCCTGGAGCTGGACAATATCTTGCACAAAGAAATGAAAGATAAGATCACTGCATATCTGAAATGCCTCAAACTTCTCTTGAAGTCAAAACTCAACACACAGAACCTTGTATCTGCCATCAACATATGGGCTGTCTGCTATAGTGCACCCATTCTGAAATGGACATGAGTGGAGATTGACCAACTCAATTGCACTACCTAAAAGACAATGCATGGTGCTCTCCACCCTAAGGTGAACATACACAGGCTCTACATGAAGAAGTAAAGAGGTGGAAATGGCCTGATCAGTGAACAAGAGTACATCAACAATGAAAGAAGAAATCATCATCATCATCGTTTAACGTCCGCTTTCCATGCTAGCATGGGTTGGACGATTTGACTGAGGACTGGTGAAACCGGATGGCAACACCAGGCTCCAATCTAATTTGGCAGAGTTTCTACAGCTGGATGCCCTTCCTAACGCCATATGGCACAGTATTTGGTAAACAGCCAACAAGACCTGCTACAGAGTGATGTTAATGCAGAAGGATTTACCAGCAATGGATTTAAGAGTGCTAATGAATACCAATCATGAATAGCCAATGAGAGAAGAAACTCTACTCCGCATGGAATTATACAGCCAGTTCCACCATGAAACTAACGACTTAAAAGACTAGGAAGTATCATGGAGATGGCTCAGCAAGGGTGACCTAGGCATTAAATATCAACTCAGTGAAAAGGGATGTATACCACACAAATGTAACAAACCTCTCAGAATGTGTAGGGAAGAAGATTGAAAGTGTGATTCACATTGATAGTGCTTGTAAAAGTCTTGCACAGGAAGAGTATAAGCACAAACATGACAAGGTAGCCCAAAACCTTCACTACCTACTATGCTGGAAGTATGGATACAAGGTAACGGGTGCTTGAAACCGACAAACACTGGAAAAGGTAATGGATAAAAAGGGGAAGGCAAAAATCCTCTGGGACTTTGACTTACAGATAGACAAGGTGTTAAAGCAGCAAAGGCCAGATATAGTAACCTTTAGGAGGGACAAACAAGAGTACCTAATAATCAACGTAGCAGTGCCAGGAGATCAACATATTATCATGAAAGAAAGAGAAAAGATTGATAAATATGGAGACTTGAAAATTAAGATCACCAAGATGGGGCAGCTACAAGAGTCAAACATAAAGGTTGTTCTTGTTGTCATCGGAACATTAGGTTCAATACTACTTAACCTGAAGAAACATCTGGAAACTTTAGAAATCCCCAACAATCTAGATGTATTTCAAAAATTGGCTTTACTTGGAACTGCATGCATACTGTGTAAAGTACTGCCTATTTGAGGTCCTTGTTGTGACTTGACAGACAGTACAAACCCCCGGTAGACACAATATCTTCAATCAACAACATCAATCATATTGGATACTGTGCAAAATCTTCAACAACAATAACGATGATAATGATGATGATAATGGTTTCTTCTACAAGTACAAGGCCAGTAATCTTGAGAAGAGGGAGTTAGTTGCTACCATTGACCCTAACAGTCAACTAATACTTTATTTTAACTCTGAAAAGATAAAAGCAAAGTTGACTTTAGTAACCAGTAACTGTCAGGGAAGTCTGGCATGGGTCTATGAGGATAGCAACCTCATGTATAACCCTTGTGAAAGGGCACCAAATTGGCAATAGAAACTGAGAGCACAAGACACCCCCAGAGTCTTCCAAGAAGAGGGGAGAATGAGAACCTCAACAGGATGGATTTAATGGAAACAACCAAGAATGATTTATGGACACAGACACTGCCCCAAACATCATTAACTGGGGAAGTACTGGGAGTAAAATATTTCTGCGGAAATATCTCCAAGAACACAAAAGGGTGCAAGATACATTGAGTCAGGTCTGACTAGAAAAGAAGAGCCACTTGTGGTAGCAACTGGTGAGATGCAGGAGAACTCCAGATAGAAAGCATCCCAAAGAAATGGAAGTCTCTCATCACCTGTGTCACCTCAAGTGCTCAACAGGGGCAACCCACCCAATACCACCTCAGAGGGACAATCCTACTCAGCAACAGTCTGGATCAAATGGCCTAAAATGAATGAAGTGAAAAAATGGCAACAACTAGACCAAGACCTCAACAAAATATTAAAATGCATGCTGGCAAAAAGTGAATGCTCTTGTAACTATCACATTCAAATTGGTAAAAGACTGCTTTGGAAGAGAAGATAGATCAGTTATCATGACAATCAAAAAGAAGCATAGCAAAAGAGAATGAGAGATGCACTATTTGAAGAAAGAAATCAAGACCCTCAATAAGCAGTATAAGAAAGCTCCTGCTGAAGAAAGGGAAGGCATCAAGGACATAACAAGTCAGCTCCAAGAATGTTTGAGCAGGCTTAGAAGTGCAGAAAGTGCTTAGAAGCAAAAGAAAGAAAAGGAGACCAAAGGGGCATAGTTTATCAAGAACCCTTTCAGGTTCACCTGAATACTGTTGGGTGAGATCAAATCATGGAAACTGACCAGCCCAAGAGAAGAGGTAGTAGCATTTCTGAGGGAGACCCACAATGACAAGCTCAGAAACGAAGCCATTGATGTCAATCCAAATGTCAGTAGAGCTGAATTACCAGGAAACAAGCTTAACATCGACTGTTCATCCTGGAAAGAAGTGTAAGAGATGGCAAAGAAGGCCTTCTGAACCATTCAGCAGTGAAGAGCTGGAAGTGATGTGTTGAAACAATTGTAGTGGCATGTAATAAAGCATGTTCAATCTATCTTCTCTTATTAACATTTTTGTATAAAGTTTACTAATATTTATAGATTTCCACATGTATATTGCAGGGAAACAGACACAATACTAATCCCTTTGGATAAATGGGCCTGTTCTATAAGTAGACAAAGTGTAGATAGAAATTCCATATGATGTGCTCAACACAAACTATGGACATGTAAGAGACACAGGAAGGTTAACAGAGAAGTATAACTGATGTTCTGAAATGCTCCAGAGGCTCCACAGGAAAAGTAGATAGTTTCTGTTATCTAGGTGACCTAATTAGCAGTGGAGGAGGGGGCTCAGTAAATGTAGCTGTTGCGATATGAGTTGGGTGGAGAAAGTTCAGAGAACTTTTACCTGTTGGTAGCAAAAAGCTTCTCTCTCAGAATGAATGATACTTCTGTACAAACAGCAATGCTACATGGCAGTGAAACTGGTCTGAAACCATATATATATATATATATATATATATATATATATATCTCAAATTTGATTAGAGGTTGTGTTAACCTCATGAAGGGATGGTTTCATCCAAGGAAATACTGGTTCAATACCTAATATTTTGGGGCAATTAATTTCCTTAAAATAATAGGTGTATATAAAAACATATAGTTTATATTCATATACAAAGAGAAAAAGAAAATGGAGATTGGGAAGTTAATAATTGTTTATTATTAACAACAAATCAATCATCACCCCTTATAGCTGTTTCAATTAATACTTAGTGAATCTAATTAAATATTAAATTATATGACCTGAGCATAGTATCTTCAGAGGGAAAAAAATATACACTTGGATGTTTTACATGTGTTTATGGATTCATTATAGCAGACTGAATGATACTGTTTACAATTTGTATTTTTATGTTTTGGTGAGGGGTTTAAAATTCTGCTATCATCTTTATTTAATTTATTCATTTATTACTCTAATTCTATTTACCTACTCTATCTTATCTCCAATCAACCTGCAAACCCCCTGCCTGAACATATCAAAGTACAAATCATAAACAGTATCATTCAGTCTGCTATAATGAATCTGTAGTGACTTCATGTAGTGACTTTCTGAAATGAAAGCTAGAGAGGAATGAGACTAGTATGCTCTGCTAGATGTGCACTGTGAGACAGAGTGCTAGTGTATTGAGAGAGAAGTTAGGCATAAAAGAGGAATTAGAAGCACTGGTTTGGCTACATGATGCAGATAGATGTTAACAGCTCCATAAAGAAGTGCCGATCTCTCAAGGTGGATGGAACTCGTGAAAGAAGGAGACCCAGGAAGACATGGGACAAAGTTCAGAACACCAAACGTTTTGGATGAGATGACAAAGGATTGAGATATCTGGGACCTTGCTGTAATCAAGAAGACCCATACTCCGCAGCTGAAGTGTAAAGGCTGCATCTTCTGGTGAAGAGGATTAGCCTGCATGTGTCCTGCACCAATGGAATGTAAAAAGCACTTGTCCCACTGCCATGTAAGGAAACTTGTGCCAGTGGTATATTAAAAGCACCCAGCCATAAAAACCAAGCCAAATCAGACTGGAACCTGAGGCAGCTTGCCAGTCTCTGGTCAAACCATCCAACCAATATCAGCATGGAAGACATATGTTGGCATGGGTTGGATAGTTTGACTAGAGCTGGAAAGCTGGAAAGCTGCATCAGGTTCTGGTTTGATTTGGCTTGGCTTCAATGGCTGGATGCCATTCTTAACACCAACCACTGGCAAACTGGGAAGCTGCACCAGGTTCCAGTCTGTGCGGTAAGAAACTTGCTTCCCAGCCACATGGTTCTGGGTTCAGTTTCACTGCGTGGCACCTTGGGCAAGTGTCTTCTACTATAGTCTTGGATTGACCAAAGACTTGTGAGTGGATTTGGTAGATGGAAATTGAAAGAAGCCCGTCATATGTGTGTGTGTGTGTGTGTGTGTGTGTGTGTGTGTGTGTGTGTGTGTGTTTTTTTGTCCCCTTGCCATTGCTTGACAACTGATGCTGGTGTGTTTATGTCTCTGTAACTTAGCAGTTTGGAAAAAGAGCCAAGAGAATAAGTACTAAGCTTACAAAGAATAAGTTCTAGGGTTGATTTCTTCAACTAAAACCCCTTAAGGTAGTGCTCCAGCATGGCCACAGTCAAATAAATGAAACATGTCAAAGAATAAAAGAATGTATATATATTTTTTTAATACTTCTTTCACTGTATTGTGTATTTGTTACTTTTTGCATGTTATTTATTATTGATCTTATATAAAAATGAAGCTGTATCCTTTAATTTGCTGGGAGTTCATTTCAAGTGTAAGGCCTCACAGAGGCAAAGTGGCTGAGTTCCTTTTGAGTGTTGGGCCTCATGGAGGCAAAGTGGCTGAGTTCCTTTCGAGTTTTGGGCTTCATAGAGGCAATGACCAAGACTTTTGGCATTATGTCATACTTGCAAAGAAGACCCATCAAGCCAAGTAAAATCACTGTTTTGACAGATACTGATGTCAAACAAATTGGCACATAAACATACTCCGGTGTCAATGCAAATGGCACCCATGCTGGTGGCACATAAAAAAACCCATTACACTCTCCGAGTGTTTGGAATTAGGAAAGGCATCCAGCTGTAGAAAACCATGCCAAATCAGACAGGAGCCTGATGCACTTCCAGTGTGCCAGCCCAGTCAAACTGTCTAACCCATGCCAGCATGGACAACGGGTGTTAAATGATGATGATGAAACCAGGAAGATATCTTACAGAACAGTCATTATTTTAACGAGATACATCTTGTAATCACCTGAAGAGACACATCTACACCACTGGTTGCACCTAAACCAGTTGTTCAGTATCTCACCTGTGAGTGATCGAGGCTAGATCGGTTGAAACAATTGTAGTGATTAAAAAGCATTCTCGTATCTTCTATTTTCCGTCTCTTGCAGTAATCAAATATACATTTATACACATACTATATAAGTGTGAGAGTATATGGGTTGTATATGTGTGTTTATCCCTGAAAGGCTCTGAAACAGTGTTTCCTCAAGAAAAACAAATTTAATTTTTTTAATCTGTGCCCCAAACTTTTAGATCAACAACTCTCCCACTATCAGTCTGTTACCACCAATCTATCGCTCTTTCTCTGTCACACTCTTTATCTGTATATGTATCAACTCACATGCATTGCTTTCATTTTGTTTAAAATTTTGTCTTCTAATGTTTACCTCCATTTTATGACAGCTATTAAGCACAAATCCTGTTTTCGGATTAGGTAAAAATGATCAAACATTAAGCCTCTGTAATATTTTTCTAAAATTTTTCTGGAGTAAATGCATCACAAACTCAGATTCAACATGAAAATGTACCCAGATTTGAACATTTTCACTTAATTTTGAAATTTTAAAATCTGTGACTGCAACAGAAAAAACTCTCTCTATTTGTGTCTCCCTTTCATTTTTTACTTTTCTCATTTTTACCACACTCTCTCACTTAGTATGTAAAAGATAATTTCATTTTAATAGCATACTTCTTCTGTTAGTATCTGCTCTTTTTCTTACACACACACACACACACACACGCACACAAGGACTCGCTTGATGTTTAAAAATTTTTTTAATCCAACAAGTTATACTTGATATTTTACCAACCTCACCAATACAGGAGGGGAGGATTAGGGTGATACTCTTGTGGTCTCTTAAAAGACCACACCACACTGGCCCCATTAGGTCCAGCACACTAATTCTGTCATCACTCTAATCCCTTGGCTCATGTTGCTGCTGTTATTACTCTTGCACACATTATCTTGGTTATTATACATCTCTCAAAATGCAGAGTACTCTTATTACTCAACCTGTTAATCAGCTTATCACTGTCAGTCCTGCTTTTATTTTATCCTTTATAATTCTCACTCAGTAAAGGGAGTGATGAGTGAGCAGATATGGAATCAAAAGGTTCCCTTGGGTGTACCATGGTGTGCATACCTCTGTAGTGCTTGTGCCATGAAAAACTACACCTAGTACCCTTTGCAAAGTATAAAGTTGAGAGGACTCTTTAGTTTTATCAAGGACATGACAACTTCCTAGTGATGGTACCTTGAAAAATACTTTCAGCACACTCTGTAAGATGGTTGGCCTTATGAGTAGCCAAATGTACAAACAAAGCCAAAAATGAAATCCACTAATGAGATGTGGTCCTTTAATCTATCTAGATGAACAGCACCTTCAACTATGTGCTAACTTAAACTGTAGTAATCCAACTAACCCATGCTAAGATGAAAAGTTGGGCCAAAAAAACCTTGTTAGTGGATTTGGAAGATGGAAAATGAAAGAAGTCTATTGTGTGTGTGTATCTCCTAGTCTTGATACTGTGTAATTGTTGTAAATGAATGTCATTCATTTTCAATATTCTGTGAAAATGTGTCTGGTTTTGGGGAAGGTGAGGATTGGTAACAGGAAGAGTATCCAGCTGTAGAAAATCTACCTCAATAAACTCTGTCTGATTCATGCAAGCAAAGCAAAGTGGATGATGATGACACATATATCTATGTACATGGCTCACTCATTGGCACTAAAAATACTCAAATATGGTGTTTTTTATATAGACAAATCGGAAGTCAAGATTATCATCAGATTCAAAGTCTTACCTTTTCTTTTGAGCTGTGGTGAGGTGTCGATGACGAACTAGATGTAAGTCCAGCTACAACATTAGGTGGGGTTGTGGTATTAGCAGTAGCTGACATGGAATGTTGCATCGGCGAGAAGGCGAAATCCACAATCCTTCGAGGAGGATTAACATTTTGAGCATGGTGTGTGGCAGCGACTACGCTTGCACCTGAATTCTTTGCACTTGCTGGTGTACCAGCTGCAGCGGGTGAATGGTGAACTTTTGCAGAACTACTTTCGGGAGTTGAGTTTGTTGCAATCTGCATTGAAGGTATAACTATGGATGAAGATGATGGTGCACCAATTCTGCTGCTAGTGGCAGTACCTGTGGTAGTTGTGGTGGTGGTAGTAGTAACAGTGCTATTATTATTATTAATATTATTGTTATTATTGTTATTGTTGTTGTTACTGCTGCTGTAAGCAGCAGCCAGTATAGATGAGGAAGTGGAGGGTGCTGATGATGATGTTGAATGCAGTGCACGTGATCGTGTTGGCAGGACTGCAGTGCTAGTTACAGCTGAACGGTGTGGTCCTGTACCACTGCTTGTCCCCGAAGAAGTACAACTTGTAGAGAGTGAGCCACTGGAGCGGAGGTGTGGCTGGAAAACGGTAGCTGGTGGAGGTGCTGGTGGTGGTGTGTCAGCATTGCCACTGCATGGAGGTGGTGGTGAGCTGAAGAACATTGAGCCAGGGGAGTCACTTATATCTGATGACAATGAAGGTGAAGAAGGCATATCCTTCGTTCTAGAGTGGGCTGCACCAAAATAATTTGCAGACCTACAAGAGAGATGATGATGATTATAACAATAATAATAATAATAATAATAATAATAACAACAACAATAAATGCCCAGATGCAGTACCAGGCAGTGGCTCTCGTGGCTTCTGATCTTAATTGATTGGAAGTGTTATCATGTACATTGTTTTGTCTTGGTATAAAAAGATGT
The DNA here is from genome assembly GCF_046866305.1 of Octopus bimaculoides. Lineage (NCBI taxonomy): Eukaryota > Metazoa > Mollusca > Cephalopoda > Octopoda > Octopodidae > Octopus > Octopus bimaculoides. The sequence goes on along the minus strand of NC_142944.1, from coordinate 29,223,375 downwards.
GCTACAGCAAATATTCTGCTTAACACCACAGATTTGCTTGTAAGTTGTTTGACCGTAACCAGTTAAGCATGTCCCTTGGTGGCTGACAATATATGCATCCCTGATCATGAGCAGGAGTAGTGGGGGAGCATCATAGCCATGTGTTGAGAGGAATTCTTTGAGGTTTGGATAATTCACCTTTGGAAATATGGGTGTTTTGCTCAGCATCCTTCAACAACTCTTATTCAGGGACCTTTTGAGCGGGATGGGTTACTCGACCTGAAGAAAAGTTTAACTGGGCCCCACTGCAAGGTCATGTGCTGTTTATTTTGATATGAGATCACCATGTCGCGCACATATGGTTGTGATGCATGTGCCTGGTGTACCCTTATCAGACGGGTAGTCATGATGGGTATAATAGGCTTCGTATATTTTACCCCAGTGTCACTTTGATGGCATGCACTCCTCTCTCACACATTAATAATAACAACAACCACAACAATAATAATAAGAGAAAGGGGTTTCTTATTTAGGCCAATAACTTTGAAAAGATAAGTTTTGTTGATTCTGATGACCCTAGTCATCCTTGAAAGGATGAAAAGCAAAGTTCACCAGGGTAAGATACGAACTCAGAACAAGGCATTTTGCCTGATGACCTAACAATACTGTTGATCCACTAACCTAAAATAATAAAAAACAGTTAATTTTGGTGGGATTTGAAGAGAGAGAGGGGGAGGGGGGGAGGAGTGAATAACCCAAAGCAATCTAACTGTCTCTAACAATTCTGATAATCAACTGCTATGTATGAATAATTAAAATGATGATGATAATAATAATCCTTTCTATTATAAATACAAGGGACCTAAAATTTTGGGGGAAGTGTTAGTTGATTACATCAACCCCAGTGCTCAACTTGTATTTATTTTATTGATCTTAAAAGGATGAAATCAAAGGTAACCTCAGCAGAATTTGAACTCGGGACATACAGACGGACAAAATGCTGCTAAGCACAAAGTATTTTGTCCAGCACATTAATGATTCTGCCAACTTCCCTTATAATTATAATAATAACCAGCTGCGAAAGTTGTATATGTTGAGAAGAAAATAATTTGGGGGTGGGGGTGGGTATATCAAGAGAACCATTGCTGGTTCAGGTGAGAATATCTAGTATAGTCAGGTCAGTTATTTGTGTGGAGACAGATGAGTACAAAGAATAAAATAGTAAGATGAAAGAAAATGGAATAGAAAAAAGATGTAAGGGCAGTTTGTGAGAGAAATGAGTAGTAATTCAGAAGCTGATGGAAGGTGGCACTGACTAAGGAAGAGTGGTTTGAAGCTAGAGACAGAAGCACTTATCTGTATTGTATAGGAACAAGCACTGAGGACAAATTACACTGAATGTAGGATTGATAATGCAGCAATAAGTGGCAAGTGCATGAAGCAGGCTCAAAAAGAATACAAAAGAAGACAGAATAATGTCATAAGAATACGGGTGCTGCATGGCAAGTATAGATTGAATAGAGCAAAGATGTGGTATGGGTAAACCCCCAGAAGGAGTAAACAAGAAGATACTGTGGGTTGTAATAATTCAATGTGATCCCGAAATTGAACATTGAAAGCCAGATATAGTGGCTGTGAATAAAAAGGGGAAAACCTGTTTAATCATAGATATATTTCAATCCCCTGGAGATGACACAGTATCAGAAAGAAAAGAAGAGATGCAGGTCAGATATGATGATTTGAAGTGGAAGATAAAAAAGACTGTGGTCATTGAAGGTGAGTGTTATACCTTTTATTGTTGGAGCCTTGAGAACAAGCTCACAAACTGGCTTGAAGAGAGAAGTAAATGCAAAGATAGAATATCTACAAAAATCAGTGTTGCTTAGGACTGCACAAATCCTCCAAAGAATTCTTGAAATCTGAATGCTAATTGTTACTTTAGTCTACTGGTTGTGGGCAGCTGACACCTTGTTACATTCCCAAGTGGAGTTGCTATGCTAAATAAGATAATAATAATAGTAATTCTTTCTGGTTTAGTTACAAAGCTAGCAGTTTTAAGGGAAGCATTTTAGTCAATACCACTGATCCCAATACTTGACTGAACTTTGTTTTATTAACACAGAAAGAATGAAAAGCTAAGTGGACTTCAGTGGAATTTGAACTCAGAGTGTAAAGATTGGAACAAATATTACAAGGCACTTTCTTCAATGTTCTTGTGATTCTGTCAGCTTGCTGCTTTAATAATAATGATTTCTAACATAACAGTGAAGACATCAGCAGACTGTTATTAAGGATAGCCATAAGTACATTGAAGGAAAACAGCAGTAGCAGAGTCTACAAATGTTATTCCAATTGAAAACTTTGGAATTGAAGATAAAATATTTCACTTAGAAAATGTATCTGTTATCTCACCTCTAGTTCTTACAACTGAAATGAGACATAGCCAATTCTATTAGTACCTATTAGTATAAATATGGGTATAGAAATAGCAATAGTAAGGTTCTATATGATCTAACAAGGAATCTCTAAGTGGTCCCTTAGTTGGCCAGAAATACCAGTTATATGTCTTTCAAATTATATTCTATAGTCTTATAAAATAGATGGATACACAGGATAATCTAGTTCTCAATATGCTATGTCTCAATAAAAGATGAGAAAGTCATGGCTGAAACATCATGATTATAAGGTTGCTTGATCCAGGACCACTTGGGTTGAAACAAGTGTTTGTAAATGATGTTAATTCTGGAATTAAAAATAATATGAATATGATAGTTACATCCATCATCCCATTTGCAATTCATATAACAAATTGCCTCTATGTATTAGATGTAAGTACATTCTTGGAAATAGCAATTCTAGGATTTGTGAATATTATTTGGGTATTTTCACAGACCATTTGTACATTTTTATGCAAGGTTTTCCAATATGTACCTCTTCTTGTTTTAGTGTAGAACAAGGAAACTTACTTTTTAATGTATATCTCAATTTATGAATAGTAGAAGTAGTAGTAACAGTAATGGTGGTGGTGGTAGCAGTGGTAGAAGCAGCAGTTATTTTAACATTCACTTTTCCATGTTTGCATGGGTCAAATGGAATTCATTGAGGCTGCTTTTCTGTGGCTTAATGCCCTTTTCACCAACCCTCATCTGTTTTCATGCCAAGTAATATTTCCCTATGGCCAAACATGCTTTCAAAGAATATTGGGAATTAATGACACTGCCTATATATGATAGTCACTCTTGCTAACAACTACTGTGTGCATTGAAGGAGCACACTCATGAGCACACACACACAGACTTGTTTCAGTTTCTGACTAATGAATCAATTCTCAAGGCTTTGATCAGCCTGGAGCTAAATTAGTACTTAATTATATCAACCCTAATATTTGGCCGGTACTTTATTTACTGATCCTGGAAGAATAAAAAGCAAAGGTGGCCATGGCAAAATTTGAAATCAGAATTACTGTATGGATGCTGGAAGGATGAACAGCAAAGACCCAAGCAGAGTTTGAACTTCGTGGTATCTAGATATTGCAAGGCATGTCTGATACTCAACTGATTCTACCAATCCACTGTATGAATAACAACAGCAACAGCAAAGGAGTGCTGTTGATATTATGGGCCTAGAGTTAGTGAGTGGCAGGTGCAAAAGGCAAAAATCATCACTAGAACTAAACTGAAAAATATACATATTTAGGTTGGTTTTCTTCTGTTTTCAACATCTTTACATCTATTTACAACAATAACGAAAATGAACCAAATAAGGATTTTTTTGCTACAAGACATGCAAAAAACATCAGCTAAACTTCCCTCAAATCATATCTGGTTCCTTTAAGTAAGGAAGCATATTGAATAATATATTCTACAGTTGTAGTATGCACGAGATATATGAGATAACATACATACTAAGTCTACTACACTCTCTAAAAATAAGAGTCAGCAAAGGAACTTGTATGTTAGAAATAGAAGTCAAATCTTCTTCAAATCACACCATATTGCCTTACAAAGACAATTAGATACATGATATCTGAATAATTAAAGGAAATGTCTTTGATTACAGGAGTGCTTGATTGAGTTTGGCCTGGACCTAAATAACAGTAACAATCAGATGCTCTATACCTGGAAATTTGAACATAGTTCCCTGGGAAAACTCCACTGATTCCAGTTTTCAAACAACAACCTTTATACCAGCCATCTTGGCATTTTTCGGTAACAGTGTACTGATCACCTTTATGTAACTCAACTTCATCATCTTTCTGCGGCTTGTAATTGTAAAGAGCCGAATATCTGAAAGAGACAAGGAGACAAGAGAAGAATTTAATACAGGTACATGTAACACACAGTTCTGTACATTATCATCTCTTATGAACAACATACTATCAAAACACTGAAAGTTGCTGGAAATCTAACATAATTAACATAGCAAAATAAAAAGTGCATACCAAAATCAAGCCTGTTTCTTCAGTCCAGAAAATACTGCACTATAATCATTTACCAGCCTTCTACAGAACTCAAATAACATCCATAATGGGATAAAGGCTAAAGGGTGGTGTTGCTGTAACTACTCAGTATTGAAAAGAAAGCCACTAGTTTACAAAGAAACATTACAACAGTTAGCCCATATATATCTATACTGTCTCTTCACTCTACCATTTCTATCTCTACCTTCATGGTATCTACCTGCCTGCCTGCCTGCATGCATGCATACATACATATATCTCAGAGAACTAATCATGTACTGCACACTCATTAGTACAACTTAAACCTTAAGTCTCACTACTGATGTAACATTTGGATGGTGCAACAGCTACACACACACATCTCAGTTTACATATAAAAAGGAGACCATGCTTTACTAACCAACACAGAATAAAATTGACAGTAGTTTTATAAATTGCTTCTTACTTTTTTAATTTTCATTACACAGAGCACACCTATGATCAAAAGCAGTTACTAACCCATTTTATTTCTTAAGGATGACATTGTACAATGTTACTTGGTTTTTTTTTTAAACAGTTGGGTGTAATTGGAGAGAGATTTCAAGAAGTATAGATTATTTTACAAATAACTCAAGACAGGTTCAAAGTTTTCAACAAGAAATAACCTCCTAAACCAAATTATGAATAATTAACATGGTCACCTGGCAAATGATAAGTGGATAAAGTGTTATCAGTACCTATTGCTCTCTTTCTATTGTTAACATTGATGAATATGATATTTAATATTACTATATATATTGATACAGGATGTTATATAATTTCAGGAAGTTCAGTTGAAGCAGAAGATTAACCTATGCGATGCAATTTAGATGTGTGTATATGTGTGTGTGTGAGTACATTGTGTATAAGAGAGACAATGTATGTGTAGTACTACTACATCACTCCATATTCAGGATCAAGAATTCCTTTGTGAGTTGTACTTGAGCTTATAGAATGTAGAGAACCAGAAAATGTGATGGCCAACATTTTTAGTAACTTTTGAAGATTTAATTGCTTTGTTAATGACTATGTTATGTATGCAGGTTTCATGGCGGTGGGGAGAATAGAAGGAAGCCTAGACAGAAAGACAGCAATAATTAGCAAGAAAAAGAAAAGAAGAGGCAATAAGAGAGTGGAACTAATTAGCAATGAGAGAGATAGAGAGTCAAAAAGAGATAATTATCACAAAGAAAGAGAAAGAGAGCTAATTAGCAAATGAAAGAGAAGTAATTAGGAAGAAAAGAGAATAAGATGATTAGCATGAAAAGAGAAAGAGGTAAATATATCAAAATAGAGATGGTATATTGAGAGTAAAATTATATATTCCATACATGACATTCTTTCCAAAATGTGGTGGACTGGCTGCATTGATCTCTGCACTGCTTGGCTTTCCCTCTTCTCCAGTCTTATTACCATAAGTGTCCTGAAATTGGATGAAAATGTGAGATGGTACAAAATATTTGTGAATGGTTTGTACATATAGAAGTTCAATGCATTATCTTTGGAAAGTTGTTGGTAATAAGATGCCTTTTCCAACTATTAACCTCATCTTAGCAATTTGTTTATGAAAATTTAGTTGATTCCATTAAGCATGTCATATTACAGGACTGAGTTATCTCTATTTTAAAGAGTAAGGAGTTAGTTGAAGGAGATCTGGCTTTATTATTGTACATGAGAAAAGACTACATTGAAGCCTCATGACTAGTTTATGTAGTTGTAATTTTAAAGTTAATATGTTGTGGTTTAATGAGATACATTGAGAATATTGAAACATTGAGAAAGGTAACATGAATAGACAGAAAATCTCTTTCTGGCTCACACACTTGCAATTTTAAAGCATTCAAATTACTCTGTCAAATGTAATGCTTACTCATTCACATTATTTTGAATTAATCATGACTTATCTTGTAGCTTTGAAATTTTGATGGCGTGATTATTTATTTTTAGAGTAACATTGTAGGATAAGGAAGATGCTGGATCTGGTCAGTTTGAACATAAATGGGCAGAATATTTGGGTTGGATATGGCCAGTTTAAATGCTAGGGTTAAGGGAGACTATAGCTGTTATACTGAATAGGTCAAGAAACATAAAATAATGGTGATAAAGTGGAACCTTCAAGTAAAAGGTGAGTAGAAGTGGATGGAGGAAGAAGAGCCGGGTGCATGGGTGAGTAGCAGTTGCAAAAGTGAGTGGAAGAGTGAGAGAAGGAAATGGAAGGGGTGAATATAATGAATGAAGAACAAGTGTTCAGGGCTGATAAGTAGATGAAGCAGGGAATAAACCCAAAACTTATATTCTTATGTAGTAGTATATATATAAATCCCAGATTTTATTTAATTTGCTTTGCAGGAAGAACTGTTTCAATGAAGTTGCGTATTGTCCTTGCCTTCGAAACGCGGAGTAGATAAAACAGGGACAACTGATGAAGGGGTATACTCTTTATGTTGCATATCTTGTTTCTCTGTTTTTTTTTGTTGTTCGAAAAAAAGTTCGTTTTCTATGTTTTCGTTTCTTGTGTTTAACGTTTTTTTTATGTCCTGTACCCATATATGCATGTATATATACATATATATGTAGGTATGTACATATATGTATGGATATATGCATATATTTATATTATTATATGAGCGAACGCCATGCATCCTTTTCCAATATATATATATATATATATATATATATATATATATATATATATACTAATTTGGATTGCATTATTAAATATGTCCTTCCTTATTTTTAAGAGAGTCATGTGTGATTTGAAAGAGATTTTAATTGGATTTAAAAGAAAAAACATATTTACCAAATGGGGCACAAGTTTTGCAGGATTCATACTGGAAGAACAGCTTGCTGGGGCTGGAGGTGGAGGCAAAGTGACATGTAATGGAGAATTTAACGGCAAGGCTCCAGAGCTTGGAGATAGTTCTAGAGATCTTCGCTGTTGGATTGTAGGTGAAGAACCTGCAGAATGGGTATGTGATGTAGCTGTGAACGAGTGCCTCTTCTGCATTGCAGCAAGTGAAGAATTTGGTGGCAGTGGTGGTGCTGAAGTCGCAGCAGCTGCAGCAGAAGTACTCGATGGTGGAGGAAGGGCTACACGCTGTTGTTGGTAGTGATACCATAGCTTCTGGAATTGTAAACTTTGACGAGCAGAAGGTGAGGGCGTAGATGTTGTCCTACTGCTTCCAGCAGTACTTGAATTTCCTTCTGAGGAAGTAGACACTGAGCGACTGAGTTGTAAAAGTGGAGAAAAAAAGAAAACAAATTCTAAATGATGGAGAAAAACTGCAATGTTAATTTATTATGATGTTCATCATTATTTTAGTATCAGCTGTTTAACCCTGGTCAACCTTGATCTAGAAGACCTCTGATCAAAGATGTTCCAGTTATGACCCATCCATCTTATATTCAGATACAGTGGACATATTATCCTTATTATTGCTTAGCTTCAGGTTAGCCTAGTTTCAGCAGGCCTATGACCAGAGGTGTTCTAACCATGACCATCCCACCTTTTATTCAACATAAGTAATTGGTTACTTGGTTTTTGTATTTGGTTTGCAAGATTCCTTATGTGAATTCGTATGTTGGAAGAAAAAATAAGAAATAAAAGAGTGGAAACTGAACCGGTGAATGTTACATATTAAGGTGTTAAGGCAGTGTGACTCTCCTCAGACACAACAAAGTAATTGGTTACTTACTTACTGAATAGCAGGATAGGCTATGACACATATAAATATCATATACTCTTATATCCAACATAGTAAATGTTCTATTGCAATTCAGTATAAGCAACTATAATAAACCCACGAATCAAATCAATTCTGTCAGTCATGTCTGAGTTGGTTGAAAGAGCATTTATAATTTCTGATATTATTTTAACAGGGCAACTATTAATCCTTACATAAACTTTTTTTTTTAAATTCAGAATTTTGAGTCTCTATGGAATAAACTACTCTGTCAGTCATTAATATGAACTTACAAGCCAGCTTCTGCATAATCACTTGACCTGCAAGAAACAGCAGTCAAATCTACCTCAAAAGCCTACCATACCATTTTGGAAAGTATATATTAGATAAAGTAGCCTGGGTATAATATGCTTAAAAAAATGGGATGATCAGGAATGGTTTGCTTGACCAAAAGATGAACTGGGTTTAAACAAAATAAATAATTAGAAGATTGTCACTTATGCATCCATATATGTCAGTAATTGAAAGTGAGTAGTAATCATTTAATTTGATACCATGTACACATCCAAGAATAAAAGACCTGATGATGATTGAAGATCAAACCAAGCAAAATATAATGTAGATATCCTCCTCCTCATCATCATTTAACACCCGTTTTTCCATGCTGGCAAGGGTTGGACAGTTTGGCAGTAATTGATGAGCCAGAGGGCTGTGTCAGACTCCAATGTCTGCTTTGGCAAGGTTTCTGCAACTTGATGCCCTTTTTACTTTTCATCACTAAAGATGAGGTTAATAGTGTAAAAAACTGATTAATTGTATTCCTTAAGATACAAGTAAATGAGAAAGCTTCTACATTTTCATTCGACTTGAAAGAAATAACAACCAAATCTCAGTTAAATCACATCTTATTGTCACTAGAAAAAACTCAATAAATGATGTAGTAATAAATACATTGTACTTGAAAAATGTAAAAAAGACGGGATGGTCATGCTGGAATATCTATAATAACAAGTCCACTAAATCAGGATCAAGCAACAACAGAAATTAAGGACACATAACATTGAATATAAGGTACTTTTTAATACATTGTTTGAACAAAAGCTGGAATGTTCAAGGTTAGAACATGCTTGATTATGAATAGGTCTGCTGAACCTAGACCTGGGGCTAAGCAACAACAAGAATTAAGGAAGGACATACTAAAAATAATGTACAGAATCCTTGATTACACAGAGGTCTGCTGGATCAAGACTGACATAAGGAAAAACAACAACAAATAGGAGTTACCTGAGTTTTTATATAAGAAAGTGACATCATTTTAAAATTTCCAGTAAAAGTAGGGTACCTACCTAGTTCTTGAAGAAACCAGAAGCTTTGCAGCCTCATTTAGCTGTCAAAAGAAAAAGAGTAAGGCAAGATGAAAATGATATAGATTACTGTCTCTTTCTTCTATTATTCCCTTCTCAACCACTCTCTCATTCCAACTACACTTTTCCCCACCCCACTGTATACATGCTTCTTTCAGCCCCTCTGGTTCACTCTTTTTTCTATTCACATTTGTGATTATGTTGCTCTGGACAAAAACACTGTTGAGTAGTGAGGATCTTTTAGCCTTAGTGGGCGCAAGGCAACTTCACTAGTGATGGTATCATGATAAAATGTACGAGTACGGAATGTAAGAAGTGGCTGGTGCTAGGAAGAGCATCCAGATGTAGAAACCATCCCCAAAATGAAATTTATGAGTGTCTGACTCGTGGAAAGCAGATGTAAAATGATAATGATGCATGAACACATAATCATCACCACTGAATTTTCTACTGCCAGGTGCCCTTCCTGTTTACAAGTAAGGTAATACTTTCCAATGACCAATTATATCTTCATAGAAGACTCAAAACAAAGCACACCACTTGCTGACACACATTTACAACTATCACACAAAGACAAGGCATGGAGACAGCAACACAGACACATATATACAAATACACACACACACACATACAAACATACATGACAGGCATCTTTCAGTTTTCATCAATCAAATCCACTCACAAGGCTTTGTTCGACGTGGGTTATAGTAGGAGATATTTCTCCAAGGTGTTATGTAATAGAACTGAACCTGAAACCATGTGGTTGGGAAGCAAACTTCTTGCCACACAGCCTGTGCCTGTTCATAATGTGTGTGAAGGAGTAAGCATTTTAAATGGTTCAGCCAGTAGAAAAAAGCCCTTTGAGATGGGCAACATTGATGTCTTTGATGTCTAAACTGAATGACTGAAAAGACTAAAAAAGAGATAAGGAGAGAATTGATACAGTTCAGGGTTATGTGTGTGTGTGTGTATGTGTGTGTGTGTGTATGTGAGGAGATAGACTGAATGAAACGGTTAGTAGTGAGTCTAAACTGTGAGATACAATATGAGTGATGAGTGGAAGAGATAGACTGGTGCACAGCTTAGGTAAAGGTTCTATGTAACTTGCTAGTTTAGAGGTGTAGAGTCCATAGTAGAAGTCTTAGTGTTTTGGATAAAGTTTAGAATGCTTGTGTGTAACAATAGATGTTGGAGTATTCTGATATGGTTTTTACTTGAGCATTTTAGACACTTGCCAACTGGATTATTTTCTGACCCTAAAAATAAAAGACTAATCTTTGGGGTGTGGCTTACAATATCTGTGGCTTACAAAAGTGTTAGAGGAACTGTTGCAGATGTGGGAGCAGTATCCACTATGGGATTTTATTCAATTTTTCCTTTTTTAACAAAGTTCAAGGTGCCATATTATAATGTACAACACATTTTATTTGCTACTCATACAATACCAGTGTTATCAGATCCATGTATTCTGTGTAAAATGAGAGAAAGAGAGAATATTATTTGTAGTTATTACCTCAACAAACGAAGTGGGAAAAATTCCAATTTTGTCTCCTCTTCTTCCTTCCAACCAGTTGTCATCAACTTTCCTAATTAACTGAAGTACTTCATCCTACAATAAATCAACAAGTAAGAAATTCACAAAAGTTTACTTTATCTTCAATAAAGTTAATAGAAATTTTTTTGTTTGTGAGCCTTTATGCATTCCTAGTATGTATATTAGTCATGTACTAAATAAATTATATATCAAATACCAGAGTTGATGTGAATGTCTCTGTCTAGTTACTTAGTCTGTTAAGATGATATAAAGCAAACCACACCCTATAGTCTTAATAATATAGTTAGTTCCAAGGATACAATAAAATACACATATACTAAATAATACACAAACACACACACTAAGTCTTGAGTGGATTTGAACCAACAAAAAATCTTGAGTGGATTTGGTATATATATATATATCATCATTATCATCATCATCATCATTGTTTAACATCTAACTCCCATGCATGCATGGGTAAGATGGTTGACAGGAGCCGGCCAAGTAGAAGACTATCCCAGGCTACTGTGTTTGTTTTGATAGGGTTTTTATGGCTAGATGCCCTTCCTCTAACACCAACCACTCCACAGAGTGGACTAAGTGCTTTTTATGTGGCACTAGCACAGGCGAGGTAAGTTTTGGCATGATTTTTACAACTGGATGCCCTTTCAAATGCTAATCACTTTACAGTGTAGATTGGATGCTTTTGTGTGGCACCAGCACTGGTAGGGTCACCAGGTAACTTGCAAGATAAGGAATTTTGAGACAAGGGGCTTTGGAGGGGATCTTGTGTCAGCTGATGAAAGGTTAGAGAGCGACAGAGAAATAGAGAGGCAGAAACAGGAGGTACATGGTTATTTGACGAGAGAGAGGAGAAAGAGGGGAGAGGAAGAGAGTGAAAGAAAGGGGTACAAAAAATAGGACAGAAATAGATGTGATGGTAGAGTAAGGAAGAGAGAGATAAATTGTGGTAATAGTCAGAGCATGCCCTCAAGGTGTGGGGATCATAATATACATGGTCAGGTATTGCCAAGAAGGTGTGAGTAGGGTGTGGGGATTGCAGTGACTGGCGAAAACCTGGGTATAAAGATGGGGTGGGGGGGAAATCAGCAATAGAGTGAGCAGAGCAAGGAAAGGGAGTGGGAGACAATCATAGTTTATGAAGAGGAAACGTGAGGAAAAGAAAGATATAGTTGAAGAGAGATGTAGTTTGGTTTCTTGGGTAGGGTGTGTGAAAAGTTTATTGTTACATGTGGGTGGGACATAACACTTCTAGCACTCAGTTTTGCTGATGTGGTGGGTCTTCTCTAGAACCTCATAATCCAAACATTTCAGTCCATTGTCATTTCCTCCATGAGCCCTAACATTCTGAAATCAGTCCTCACCATTTTATGCCATATCTTCCTGGGTCTCCCTTTTCCACAGGTACCATCAACTTTCGGTGATAGGCATTTTTGTATACAGCTGTCTTTACTTATATGCATCACATGTCCAAACCAACACAGTCTCCTCTCCTGCATGCTACATTTAATCCCTTTAATGCCTAACTTTTTCACTCAACACAGTTAAATGAAACTTATTAGGGCAGTATTCTGCAGCTGGATGCCCCTCCTATTGTCAATCCTTGCTTTTCAAGTAAGATATCTTTTATTCCACTGGTCATTGCATGTTGAAACTACTGACATATTGTGTATAGGAAACATAAACACACATCATCACCACTCAAGTGATATCAATGTAAAGACACACAAACATGTAGTTAATGTGTATGCAAACACACACACATGTACTTATGTATGAATGCATGCATCTATATATTAATGTATGTATGTATATACAATACAACCTGGTATAATCTGGTATCTATCTCTCCACCCTGAATATTGAGGCCAGATTTACCTCATGTTTATATGCTTTCACCACTGGTTGCACCATCATCATCATCATTTAACGTCTGTTGTCCAAGCTGGCATGGGTTGGATGGTTTGACCAGTGCTGGTAAGCTGGAAGTCTGCACCAGACTCCAGTCTGATTTGGCATGGTTTTCTATTGCTAGATGCCCTTCCTAACATCAACCACTCTGAGAGTGTAATGGGTGCTTTTATGTGCCACCTGCATGGGTGCCATTTGTGAGACATCGCTATCTGCCATGACTGTAATTTTGCTTTAATAAGTCTTCTTGTCAAGCATGACATAATGCCAAAGGTCTCGGTCATTGCCTCTGTGAGGCCCAACTCTTGAAAGGAACTCAGTCACTGTGTCTCCCTGAGGCCCAATACTCGAAAGAAACTCAGCCACTTAACCTCTGTGAGGTCCAACACTTGAAATAAACTCAGCCACTTTGCCTCTGTGAGGCCCAATGCTTGAAAGGCGCTTGGCCACTTTGCCTTTGACTTTTGTGAACTACATCTATCAACATTATAACATAATTCTAAGCCTCCAGAAACAGCTGACCAATGTGTCATAGCTTAATTTTTGTGTCTTTGTACTCTGTATATGTTTGCTCTGTTGATATATATCTCTATATTTATACATGAATATTTTCAGAATTTTCTCTCTATTTAAATGCATACCTGTACGTATATTTTATATATTGAACCCAATTTTATATATCAAGCCATATCTGCTCATCTGGATCCCTCTTATAGCCACTCTTTACTCGGCAGACTTAGTCCTTGGTAAAGATTTTAGAGTGTAAGTTCAAATCATTTCAGCATAACTAGGTGTTTTCTATATTGAGCATCTCTGGATCTCATCTGTTGATTCTCTTTTCCTCTCTCTCTCTGTTTACACACACACACACACATAGATAAATAGATAGAGTGAAGACTAATCATAAACAGAAACTGAAGTCAAAGCACTCAAATGTGGAAAAGTTGCTGGAGAGGATGAAATTTAGTCTGAGATGTTAAAAGCCTTAAATAGAGAAAGAATTCTCTGGCTAGCTCATGTATGTCAGACCTCTGGAAAGACACCAAAGCAATGGCAATCCAGAGTGATAATCCTAATTTTTAAAAAGGGAGATAAGGGAGAGAGTTCTAAATACAGGAGAATCTTCTTGGTGGATGTTGGATTTCAGCAGTGGTGTATTGTCACCTCTCCATTTCATAATTCTTATGAACTGGATTGATATGTGTACCAGTTGAGGAAGTAGAATTACAATCATCAGTGGGTGTAGGATTGTTTGGCTGATATTCACAGATGCCATGGTGCTACTAGGGTAATCAAAAGGTGATCTCCAGCATGCACTGAATGGGTTCACTGCTGAGTGCTCCAGTGGACTCTACATGTTAGGGGAACATCAATGAGTTGTTATAATGTGGATCCTCACCCACTTGTGTGTTGTTGCTGGCACTATAATATTCTTGTCTCCACTATTATCTTGTGGTGGTATTCCACATCTTTGACTTGTATATTGTGCTATTGCTGATAGCTCTGCAAGACAACGTTGAAATGTCTATCTTGATGATAACTTGAACTTGTATATATCACGAAACTAGCACTGGCTCCAACTGAGAACTCACACAATGACTCTACTACTATTGACCTACTACAATGACTCACTGTCTGACTTTATAGTGGCTGCGTCATACCACTTTGTCACGTGGGAAGGAATGTACCATTTTCAATACATCTCTCTTTTTAGTATTTTTTCTTTGGGAAGCAAATAATTTTATTTTACTTTATTCACCCTTCCTCCCTTTTTAGGGTTTTTTTTCAACTTAATATTTTTTGTTTTTGGTGTCTATTTGTAGGAACTCTGTGTTCTTCTTTTTCTTCCACTTGTACGCATGGGTTCAACCACCTGTAATGGTTTTAGTACCTGGAATGTGTCATACAGCCATTCCATAGGTTCTTCCAATCTGTCTGGTTCATTTTCTATGAATCTCTTCTTCAATTGATTTCTGTGTCTTTATTCAATACCTTTTCTGCTCTTAATTCAATACATCATTTTTCCAACGTACTTTGTAATTTTGCCTTCTTCCCAGTACTGTTTTCCATTTTTATACAATCTCATGTATTCCTTATCACCAATTTTGAAAAATTTTGGATTGTCTTTTCTTTAATCGCCAGGCAACAGTTTATCAAAAACTGATTTTACCTTCCTCATGAACATCAGTTCATCTGGTAAGCTTCCTGCTAGGTGTATTAGGGTTCAGTGTCACCCTGTATACCCTTAGGAATTGTTGCAGAGTGACTTTGTTTGTGGCTTCCTTATTTGCTTTTCTCAAAGCTCTTTTCAAAGTTTCCATTTGATCTGGGATGGTAAGCCACTATCGTTTTATGTTCTACTGTGAACATTTCGCAGAATTTTCTAAATTCACTGGACACAAATTGTGTTCCATTATCAGATTCAATCACGTCTGGGATGCCAAATCTTGCAAATAATTCATGCAAAAAATTTATTACCGTTGTGGAGGTTGGCCTTTTGCACTTAACAATTTCCAGCCTTTTTGTAAAATAGTCAACTACTACTAAATAGTAATAATCATTTAATGGACCCGCAAAATCAATGTGTAGTCTTGTCCATAGACTTTTTACTTCTGGCCAAGGTTCCCATTTTTGAGTAGGTAATTTCACTGTCAGAGCACATCCTCAGCAGCCTTTTACTACGTTTTTGACTTCCTTTCCATCTTTGGCCAATACACATAACTGCGCATAAGTGCTTTCATCCTTGTGATGTCTGGATGTCCAGTATGGAATTCTTTCAACATTCTTTTATGTAGTGTCTCAGGTATTACTACCCTTTGGCCATACATCAGTATGCCATTCCATGTTGAATATATGTTTAGGTCTTGTTGTTTTTTCTTACCAAACCTTATTTTGTTTTCTTTCGCTGACCACAGAATTTCTTTTGTTTTATTAATGAACTTGTCTTTTGATGTGTGTTGCTTTATCTCCTCCAGGGTTATTGGTAACTCTCGTACAATGCTGCACGTTAAGTGTTTAATTTCCCCTTTGGTTCTTAAGGCTGCTATTACTGTGTCCTCAAATGGCTTGCTATTCTTGAATGAGTCTGGAGTTAGTTTATCCAGTTTAAATCTCTTGCACTCTCTGTTCACTCTACCCGCATATGTGATAAAGTCTTCATCATCGTTTTTCTCAGTGTTCAAACACTTCCAACATGTCTTGAACAAACTATTTATTTTTTCTTGATTTGGTCCAATTTTTCATCATCTTAGTTCTGCATTGCAATTTAATGAATCTTGTGTTCCCACAACAAAAACACTGCTTTTTTGAACAGACACTCTTTCTCAGGTGCCTACCACCGCATGCCATACATGGGTTTATCTCCTGATGTATATCATGTTTTTGTGAAACACTTTATTCATCTTTCTACTCTTCTACACTGGTTTTATCCATAAATAATTTCTGCATTGGATTTCTTGTGTCGTGCCTTACTTTTAATATCATATCAGACTCTTCTGACAGTTTCTGGAGAGTTATATCCTGGTTCATTTCCAGCTTTGTGAGAATTTTTGTTCTGACTTCTGCATCCTTTTTAGCAGTAAGTCCCTGAGCAAAAATCAGGCACTTGAATGAGTCTGGAGTTAGTTTATCCAGTTTAAATCTCTTGCACTCTCTGTTCACTCTACCCGCATATGTGATAAAGTCTTCATCATCGTTTTTCTCAGTGTTCAAACACTTCCAACATGTCTTGAACAACAAAGTTTTTTTCACTAAACATCCTACATAAAATATCAATTGTGTCAGTGAAATTTGTGTCAGAAACTTTTTTAGGCAATATAAACTTACAGTATTTCTCAGACTCTATTGTCACCAGTTTCCTCAGAATTAGACCAGTTTTCATTTCGTCTGTCCTGTCTTGGTATCCTTTTTGGAAAATTTGTTCAAATCTTCAGTAATATACCTCAAAAGTGATTCCTTCTTCTGGGTCATATTTAAATTCATTTACTGAATTTGCTACATAGTCTGGCGAAAACATATTTTCCGGTCTTGTTACCAATTTTTTTAGTTGTAGCATATATTGCTGTAACATTTGTCATTGTTCTTTGAGTTGTTGTTGCTATTTTTGTAACCCAACTAAACCCACCAACAAGTTTTCCACAATTTTACGGATTTTTCATAAAATACATACAACAAAAATGTTTGTTATTCATCTGTTGAGTTTTTAGTTTCTCTACATGAAAAATTTTTCAACGATGTCCACATGAATTGTTTATTTTCTTGTAGAAAAAAAATTTTTCAATGTTGTCCATGTGAATTGTTAATAGTCTTATTGCCACTGTTATAATGTGGATCGTCATCCACTTGTATGTTGTCAGCACTGTAATATTCTTGTTGCCACTATTATGCTGTGGTGGTATTCCATGTCTTATCATCTTTGACTCATCTATTGTGCTATCATTGATAGCTCCACAAGACAACAACTTTGAAATATCTGTCTTGACAGTAACTCAAACTCGTATATATCACATAACTGACTCCAACTGAGAACTCATATAATGAGTCTACTACTACTGACCTACTACAATGACAAACTGCCTGACTTTATAGTTGCTGGTCATACTATTTTGTCATGTGGGAAGGAGTTTACCATGAATGATGGGAAGTAGGAGGTATAACCAGATGCTAGATACAGTAATGCACCACTTCCAGTATCTGATCTTCAGAAGAGGCGAGGTTAGTAAAAAGAAAAGCCAAATTTACTATCTTCTATTTGGTTTCTGTGTTTATCCTCAACTATGGTCATTAATGTTGGGTAATAGCAGAAAATGTATGATTGTGAATATCAGCAACTGAAATGAGATTCCCCTGGAATATGTCTGGAGTAAAGTTACCCGACAAGGTGCATAGCTTGGAGATCAGGAAGTCTCTCCAGATTGAGCCACTACTTCTCTATGTTGAGAGGTCACAGCTCTGGTACTGCAGATCTATGATTAGAACATCACAGGAAAAAATCACAAAATAGATTCTTCAAGATGAGTCAGATGGTAGGAGACCTAGGCGTAGACTAAATTCGAGATGGTGGAATAATATCCATAATCTCAGTTGGTCACATTTGGGAATCTAGCAAGAATGTGCAACAACAATTGCTTCTGATAGGACCCTATGGAGGAGAAGCCTGAGGACTCTATCCCCATGACCCTCCCAGGAAATGGTAGGCTGAGATGGATGGATTTACACTATTTTGAATGATAATATGTATATATAATATGTATATATATATATAATATATATATATATATTGGCTCCCCATGCTGGTGGCATGTAAAAAGCACCCACTACACTCTTAGAGTGGTTGGCATTAGGAAGGGCATCCAGCTGTAGAAACATTGCCAGATCAGATTGGAGCCTGGTGCGGCCTCCTGGTTTGCCAGTCCCCAGTTAAACCGTCCAACCCATACCAGGATGGAAAACGGACGCTTAACAATGATGATGATGATGATGATGATATAGTGCAAGATAGACAGAGAATATTTAAAATCTATTGCATGTGTATGCATGTGCATATATGTTTGCATGTATGTGTATACGTGTGTGCATATATATGTATAGGCACACATATTATTTAGCAGAATTGGAGAGGAAATGCCAGGTATGGAATCAAAACCTGGTATCAAAGGGCCTTAAAGTTAACCTAGTAAAGACCAGAGTTATCAGTAAGAAAGAAGATAAAATTCTCTTTCCATTAGGTAAATGGCCCTGTTCAGTATGTAGGAAGGTTGTAAGAAATTCCATTCACTGCACCCAGTGTAAACTATGGACACATAAGAGGTGCAGTGGAGTCACTGGTAGATTAACAGATAAAGTCTTCTTCGTATGTGGCAGATGTGTAGGAACAATAAGCACTAAGGAGCACACGGGACTTAGATGGTCTCAAATGCCCAGGAGGCTCACTTGAGGTTGTAGATCGTTTCTGTTACCTAGGTGACCAAATTAGCAATGGTGGAGGATGTTCTGAAAGTATTGTTTCTAGAATAAGAATTGGGTGGAGGAAGTTCAGAGAGCTATTGCCTCTGTTGGCAACAAAAGGACTCTTTCTCAGAGTGAAAGGTAGACTATATGATGCTTGTGTACAAACAGTTATACTCCATGGTAGTGAAACATGGGCTCTGAATGCAGAAGACAAGTGTAGAGTGGAGGGAAATGAAGGTAGTATGCTCCATTGAATGTGCATGTATGAGAAAGTGCAAATGTATTGAGAGAAAAGTTGGGAATAAGAGAAATCAGGTGTAGCATGCAAGAGAGAAGACTAGGTTGGTTTGGACATGTGATGCATATGAATGAGGACAGCTGCATAAAGAAGTGCCAATCACTGAAAGTGGATGGTACCCGTGGAAGAGGGAAACCCAGGAAGACATGGGATGAAGTGGTAAGGATGTTAGGATGTTGGGCCTCATGGAGGAAATGACAATGGACGGAGATGTCTGGTGATATGAGGTTCTTGAGAAGACCTGTCAACATCAGCGAAACTGAGTTCTAGAAGCGCTGTGTCCCCCACCTACACTTAACAAGAAAACTTCACACACACTCTACCCCAACAAACCAAACTACATCTCTTCCTTACATTTCCACTTCATGCACTATGCTTACCTCCCACTTCCCAATCCTGTCCTCTTGGCCCTGTACCACTGTATCATTGCTATCTGCAAGCCCCCAAATTGTGTGTTCCACTCACATGTAACAAGAAAACTTTTCACACCCTACCCCAACAAACCAAACTACGTCTCTACATCTCTTCCTTATATTTCCTCCTTCATACACTATGCTTACCTCTCACTCCCCAATCCTGTCCTCACAGCCGTTTCTCTGTATCATTGCTATCTGGTAGCCTCACCACCACCACCACCACCACCACCAGTACTCTATATATATCCAGGTTTTCACCACTCCCCCTCTGCACTCTGAAATCACGCTTCTTTGGCAATATCCTGCCATTTATATTATGACCTTCAAACCTCAAGGGTATGCCCCTGGCACTTGCCAACATCTATATTTCTCTCTGCCTTTACTTGACCATCCCATTTATATTCTGATCCCCGTCCCTTGTGAGTATGTCCAGCACTTTGCCACCATCTCTATCCTGCTGTCTTCCATTCTCTCTCTTCTTCTCTTGCACTCTTCCAATGCCCCCTCCCAACTCAAAAGATTTTTGTCTTGCAAGTTACTTGGTGACCCTGACAGTGCCAGTGTCACTTAAAAAGCATCCAGTCCGCACTGTAAAGTGGTTGGCATTTGGAAGGGCATCCAGCTGTAAAAACCTTGCAAAATTGACCTCATTTGTGCTTGTGCCACATAAAAAAGCACTAAGTCCACTCAGCAGGGTGGTTGGTGTTAGGAAGGCCATCCAGTTGTAAAAATCCTACCAAAACAGTCACAGAAGTCTGCCTGGCCAGTACCTGTCAAATTGTTTCACCCAAGCCAGCATGGAAAGCAGATGTTAAATGATGATGATGATAATTATGATGTATTTACGTATTTAATATATTCATATCTCTATGTCTGAACTCTTATACTGTATTTATCCGGTGACTTATTCATGGATGTGCACATAACATCCGACTATCAACCTTTATTTTTAAAACTAAGGATAATAGCATTCTTATCTAGTAAGCCACTAACACCATGTAAAATAGTCAATAAAATTAAAGGATAAGAATTGCATCATTACCTTTGAAAATTTCAGACAATCTTTTTCATTTTCATCATTAATATCAAAGTCATACAAGGCCTTCACTTGGGGCACAGATGAATTAAAATTATTAACCACCTAAATGTTGTAGAAACAAAAAACATATATAAAATTACATAGTAAAATAAAATTTTTATATTATAAACAGAGCACATGGCAAAGAAATATTCTCTCAGCAAGCTATGTGATGCAATGTAACCATAATGAATTCAAGTAGTAGGTCTAGAAATAGGTTTCATCTCACCCTCTCAAAAGGGTGCTATCATGCGAAGTATAAATATAAAATAACACAATAAAATATATACAAAATATGATTTTAGAGAGTAATATATATTCTAATATGTTAAGAAATGATCATTTATTATGGAACATTCATTTCAGTAATATATCCTATCCATCCACTGCTCAAGTATACTAGAAATAGCAGCCAAGTCTCAAATTACACTCAGATGTATTTAAGAAAGAAATGATAGATGAGATAAAAGAATCCCAGATATACAAAAGGATCATGATCATGTTGAAAACATCTTTGATCAAGGGTATGCTCAATCAGGACTATCTAGAAGCTAAGTAGCAACACTATCACCAGAGAAAGACATGCTGGATAATTCAGTCTGGGAAACTACATTTGAATAACAGATGGATTGGTTACAGCTGGAACATTTATGACTGAAGTTCTGCTTGGTAAGGGCTTGTGTGGAGCAAAACAATAAAAACAACATGATACACAAGAAAGGAATTCTTAAAGGTAACTCAACTAACCTGGACGTAACTGGATGGAAAATAGCCTTCTTGACCATCAAGTTTCCCATGGTACCAATTTTGATCAACTTGGTGGCAAATTGTAATTATATCACCCTTTTTAAATGACAAGTCTCTGAAAAAAGAAAAGAAAACAAAAAAATTCAAAATTAAAAAAATCATTTAAATGATTGATAAATATGGTTAAGAATTTCATTTAGCCATCATGAGAACACTAACACGATCCCACTGGGCAGAAAATTGGTCATGCTTCTTCAACTAAAATTTTGGATGGACTGCAACTTCAGTTTGGCAGCCCGACTGATAGTGACATGCTAGAAATAAACTTCTTGGTACACAGCCATGCACACATATACACTTGTTCACACACATGATGATGGTGATGATAATTCTTTGTATAATCCAAACAATAAGAAGACAAAGAAATTCTTTAACACATTTTTAATGATTTGCTACAATTGTTTCTGTACCAACTCTACTTGCAATGCCAGTTTACACAAAAATTTGAAGTGAAAATTTATGTAATGTTTGCAGTTCTAGACATTAGAGCAGCACTTCATGAGACTTGCATCAAAGCTGTCACATTGTGTGTCTTCCAGATACTGATTTTTTGGTTTATATGAGGAGGAAACAGAAAGTAAATAAAAGTGTGGTTATGGGATGAGTAAGTAGAGTAGAGATCATGGCAGTCAGGGAATGAGGAGGAGGAAGAGATGAGGAAGAAGAAGCAACAGCTAATAACATTAAAAAATTAGGTAACGCCATATATAGCAAATGACTTTGTCTGGATTTAGGTTTTCATAGTGGTCGGTCAGTAAAACTATGTCACTGGCACCAAATTTCATTTGATGTGTGAAAATTTATTTGACAAGACATTCACCAGCAACAATGGAAAGTGAAAAAGCAATTCAACTGATAACTGACAATTGTTCAGGAATAAAAAAAATAATGAGGATACATGTGATGCTTGTGGTGGGGAAGTAATGTGGTAAGTGGTAGGATGATATAAATCACCTACTAGCTATCATACCTATTCTGTGACCTTAGAGTGTGTATGCAAGGGAAAAGAAATGCAAAAAATGAAAAAGAGGGGGAAAACTAATAGCAGTAGGTGTGCCCTAAAAAGTTAAAGCAGAGAGAATTCAGAGTTTAATTGAAAAGTGGTCAGGAGAATTATAAACTATGTTAGCTTGAACAAATATGGCTTAGGTGAATTGAAGATATATAAATGAATAGAGAAAATATATAGAAACCAAATATAGAAACTATGAATAAATAAATAAATAAGATGTATAGATTGAGAATTAATACTTAACAAGTAATACATAAATAACAGCTCTATGAAGGAGACTGAGATTAAAAGGGATTAGGGTTAATATATAGTGTATTTCATTTGTATTATCATATTTGGATTATAACTTACTCTTTGCCAAATCTACATTATGGTGAGACCATTGTGAAACCAAGATTTTCTACACTTGAAGAATTCCAGGATTGGTCTGGAACTCAACAGTGTTGATAGCCCAGTATTTGGGTTGAGTGCTTCTCTGGATATATCCTACCTTTATACCTTATAAGGACCTAAGATATAATTCTTTTTATTATTTTATAATTGGTTCTCGAAAAGAAACAGTCAATCCAGAAAGGATTTTCAATCCAATATTTACATCCTATTATTTATAGCTTCATAGGTACTTTGAGAACTAATTAAAAAGAAAGAAAAAGAAGAAGAATTATTGAAGAACTGCCACTCTAATGCTGAAGGCTGCTGCATATATTACATAAATTTTCACATGGAACTTTTGCATGAACTGACATGGATAACAAAGTTGGTAATAAAACAATTGTAACTGGTCATTAAAAATATGAAAAACACTTTCTTTTGACTACCATCATTTAGTGTCCATTTTGTACAGATTTGATGGAGCTGGAAAGCCAGAAGCCTGGACCAGGCTCCACTTGTCTGTTTTGGTATGGTTTCTACAGCTGGATGCTGTTCTTGCATGTTGTTTTTGGGTGGTTTAGCACAAGTGCTTTTTATGTGGTACCAGTACCTGCTAGGTCACCAAGTAGTTTGTAAGACAAGAATGCCTCAGCTGAAAGAGGGAGAGGAACCGAGAGAAATAGCTGTTGCCAGGGACAGGGATAGTTGTCTTATTATAGAGGAGATACTTGGCTACACCAGTAGGACAACAAAGTGGAAGGAGGAGAGAGAGAGAGAGAGAGAGAGAGAGAGAGAGGGAGGCTTACTCACAGCAAATGGGGGTGGGGGAGTATAAGTAGCACAGATGAAATAGGGTGTGAGGGGGAGATATTTAGAGATAGCAAATGCAGTTGAGAGGAACCGGAGGAGCCTGCAGTGGGTAGTGAGGTTTTGGGGGAAATGGGCTGTGGGTGAGTTTTGCTAGAGGACAGAATTGTGTGTGATGGGGAAGGGGTTGGGTGTTATGACTACAAAAGATACACCAACACCAATTTACATGCACACACACACACACATATATATATATAACTGCACACACACACACACATGCACAGAGATATGACTGTGCTATTAACAAGTGTTTTCTACTAGAGCCACAGGCTGAAAAATGATGTATGAATGAATTTGACAGCTGGAAATTGCACAAAGTTCATTGTGTGTGTGTGTGTGTGTGTGTGTGTGTGTGTGTGTGTGTGTGTGTGTGTGTGTGTAGCTTGGGGCAGTTTTCTACCTGGCTGGTCCCTATCAACTGTCTTACCCATGCATGCATGGAAGACAGACATTTAACAATGATGATGTGCTTGCATGAAAAATCGCTGAGCTACAGATGGTGTTGTCTGTAATCATTTTTGTCACAAAAACAATTAGCCATTGCTTTGCACTTTCAAAAATAAGTGGACTGAAAAAACCCTTTCTTGATAAATAGGTAAGGGTTAGTAGCGCTAAGGTCACTATAGCTCAGTAGTTTTGTAAACTTTCACATGCACACTCACTTATACAAATGTACATATATGTGTGTATATTATTTGAGACACAATATATGTTTTTGTGTGCTGCTAATAGTTTCTTGTGCTAAGAACATGCCAAATAATGAATTATAACATGTGTAACATCTTCACACAGTCATCAGACACAAACCACATAGCATAATGAACTGAAAACTGAATGAGAGAAGAAACATGAAAAGTTCCACTGTGCAGAACTTCGGCCAAAGGCTTTCTACTAGAGCCACAAGCTGAAAAATGATGTATGAATGAATTTGATACCTGGAAACTGTACAAAGCTCATTGTGTGTGTGTGTGTTTATTTATAGATATAGATAAGTCTAGGAGTGGCTGTGTGGTAAGTAGCTTGCTTACCAACCACATGGTTCTGGGTTCAGTCCCACTGCGTGGCACCTTGGGCAAGTGTCTTCTACTATAGCCTCGGGCCAACCAAAAGCCTTGTGAGTGGATTTGGTAGACGGAAACTGAAAGAAGCCTGTTGTATATATGTATATATATATATATATATATATGTGTGTGTGTGTGTTTGTGTGTCTGTGTTTGTCCCCACAACATCGCTTGACAACCGATGCTGGTGTGTTTATGTCCCCGTAACTTAGCGGTTCGGCAAAAGAGACCGATAGAATAAGTACTAGGCTTACAAAAGAATAAGTCCTGGGGTCGATTTTCTCGACTAAAGGCGGTGCTCCAGCATGGCCACAGTCAAATGACTGAAACAAGTAAAAGAGTATACATTCACAAACGTGTGTGTATACATATAGCACTAATAAAATAAGATTATGAGGCAAGAAGTAGACAAAAAATATGAAAAAGGGCTACTAAAAGTTTCAGGCTGTAGAGATACAATAATTTGGCAGATTTATATAACATGCCATGTGTCTCTAAATAATCTTTCAGGCTTAGTGCATATTGTTAGACCTATTTGAAAACCAGGATGCTGGTCCATGAGAAAACAGGAGAAAAAAATAAAGAAATACACGAAGAAGGTTGACGTAAAGAGGATGAAGATCTTGGTTTTTCCTTTTTTTCCTTCTTCTTGTTCCATCTATACATACACATATTTATATTCATGTGCGTGCACACACACATACATATCCATCATCAACTAACATCATGTGTGTGTGTGTGTGTGTGTATATATATATATATATATATATATAACGTTGACCACTCACGTGGACATTTAATGTGCTAGAAATAGATCAGTGATCTATTTCTAGCACATTAAATGTCCACGTGAGTGGTCAACGTTATATATAAAAATATACTTTAATCCCCTGAGATCGCAGATATTGTTTCTGAATCTCTTTGATTCTTTAAATGTGCTAGCTTCCTGGTAATAAATCGATATTAATTAATATGTGATTTTTTTACCATACATACATACACACATACATACATACATACATACACACACACACACACACACACACACATACATACATACATACATACATACATACATATATATATTTATATATATATATATATATATATATAGGTGCAGGCATGGCTGTGTGGTAAGAGGCTTGCTTCCCAACCACATGGCTCCAGGTTCAGTCCCACTGTGTGACACATTCGGCAGTGTCAACCAAAGCTTTGTGAGAGGATTTGGTATACAGAAACTGAAAGAAGCACATTGTATACATAAATATATGCATATATGTATGTGTGTGTGTCTTTGCGCCTGTGTTTGTGTCCCAGCACTGCTTGACAACAGGTGTTAGTGTGTTTAAGTCTCTGTAACTAAGCACTTCAGCAAGAGACCGATAGAATGAGTACTAGGCTTTAAAAAATAAGCCCTGGGGTCGATTTGTTTGACTAAAACTGTTCAAGGTAGTGCCCCAGCATGGCCACAGATAAATGACTGAAACAAGTAAAGATAAAAGATATATATATACACACACAAGGTATGGTGTATGAATTTGCCAGCCTATTGTGTTCTCACAGCATTTTACACATGAAACTAATAGTAGCTCGTATTTAAGCTACTGTCTATATTAAATGATATTTACCTTTTTTTGTTGATCCCACTAACATTGAAACAGTAACACACACACACATATACATCTATAAATATACACATATCTTTTACCTTACACTTGTTTCTGTCATTGGACTGCAGTCATGTTGGGGCACTGCTTTGAAGGGCTCAGTTGACTAAATTGACCCCAGTAGTTACTTTTTAAGAACGGAACTTATTCAGTCTCTTTTTGCCAACCAAAGTTGCAGGGACATAAAGACGCCTACATATATACATATATCTCATGATTTTAATTCAGCAGTCATCACAATTGTCTGATGAATGGGAATGTGAAACTCTGAGTAACAGTCTTGTGAAGATAACAGTGGGATAGAGATAGATGTCTTGCTATAGAGGAGATACGTCGCTTCCCATATAGGAATAGAAAGGAGAGATAGAGTTAGAGAGAAAGATGGAAACAAACAGTGAAGGAGACAGAAACAGAAATACATGGTGTTGGAGATGCATGGGGAGATGCAAGGTATAGTGGAATGTTCCTTAAGAGTGCAAAGGGGAGATGTTGAGAGAATGGGAAGAGGTAATTGAAGCAAGTGATAGCAAGAAATATTGGAGTGGCTGAGAATGGAGGTATGGCAGATATATGAGGACATATGGAGTGTGAAGGAGAGTGGAGAGACCCGCAACAGGTGGTGATCATGGATGGGGTAAGGGGTGTTGGGAAGAACAGTCGTGGGGAAACTTTGACAGGAGACAGATTGTGTATGGGTGTATGTGTGTGTGTGTGTGGGGTGTGTGCATGGTTGTAAAAGAATGCCTGTATGTATGGCCATGATTTTACTTAGCTTGATATGTAGTTTCAAGCACAGCAAATTGCCAGATGTCAGGGTCCCTTGTCATCTCCTATATAAATATATATAAAATGTTATAATAAAAACCATGATTCTTGTTACATACAGGTACCCAGGGTTTCCTGGTCAAAACAATTAATTTATTTCATCATTTTTCAAACTGATAACAAAACCGTATGTAACAATTGTGATTTTATTATTATTATTATTTAAGGTGGTGAACTGGCAGAATCGTTAGCACACTGGATAAAATGCTTAGCAGTATTTCACCTGTCACTACATTCTGAGTTCAAATTCTGCTGAGGTCAATTTTGCCTTTCATCTTTTCGGGGTAGATTAAATAAGTACCAGTTACGCACTGAGGTTGATGTAATCAACTTAATCCCTTCTCTCAAATTTGTGGCCTTGTGCTTCAAGTAGAAAGGATTATAACTTTATCTCTACTCTCTTAGCTGATTGAATGCTATTCTATTTGTTGGAGTTGTACCACGTAGTTATATATACATATATATATATATATATATACAAACACACACACCACACACACTTAACTAATAGTCATGTTTTCTTTGCATTTAGAAATGGATTGGCTTTGGGAGCAGCATTCTCAAGTGATGTTAAAGCATGATCATCAAGGCAAATGATGTCACCTGTCAATGTATTCCAATGATGTTACACAGTTCAAGAGATGGTTAGTGATTCCAAGTATGTTAGGTCCTATGTTGCTGACAGTAAGATTGGCATTCTTATAAACAATTGAGTAACCTGGAATGCCTATAAATAGCTTCAAAATTCAGTATCAATCAAATATTTCAAAGTGAACATAGTTTGTCTTACTCAGGGCATGTGTAGAGTGCACTTATAGAGCTGAAACCTAAACAATGAAGAAAAAGCTTCAAGATCACCTTGATGGTAAGTCAAGGTACCGTGATGGATGACAGCTTGAAACATCACATAGCATGATCATAAGATCAAACAGAAGATTTATGGACACATTCCATCTATCTTGACTTTTACTACTCAATCCAGGTAAGTTTTGCAAACCACAACTATGTCATGCTAAGAAACATGCCATATTGGATGCTATATTTTGGACACTTGTACACTCAAATAGAGGAAGAATATTACTCAACTACAGAGCCTCACAACATGAAACAGAGATTCTTGGCACAACATTGTGAGAGGCATTTTGGTTGCAGATACTTGTACAAGATGAATACAGAGAAGTAACACTTCTTTTTCAATGTAAATACATGCCAAGCCTAATACAGTGAAGGATGAAGATGATGGAAATTAAAGAGTGGGAAAGAGGATGAGGGAAAGGGAAAGTGAGAGAAAGAGACAGTGTGGAATG
The DNA here is from genome assembly GCF_046866305.1 of Octopus bimaculoides. Classification (NCBI taxonomy): domain Eukaryota; kingdom Metazoa; phylum Mollusca; class Cephalopoda; order Octopoda; family Octopodidae; genus Octopus; species Octopus bimaculoides. Next base: position 29,194,741 of record NC_142944.1, on the reverse strand, counting down.
TCAACAGGTTACAATCCAAATACATTTGTTTCCTGGAACTAGAACATCTGTCAACAGATTACAAGTCAAACATAAACACTCGCTCACTTTGTCTTTCAGCGCTATAAACATCTGTCAACACATTATACTTCACATACAAATATACAGAGTTATGTTGACATCTTACACACACATAAACACACAAGCGCCTAAATAAATCTATTAACAGATTACACACAACACTCACTAACACAAGCATACACACACACACAAATACAAACCTATGTAAATATATTATACATTTATAAGTCTCACCACCCACAAAACTCTTTAATGAATATCTGAATCACAAACGAAGGCCAAAGAAGCCTATATTTAGGTTGTTTTGCTTCAAAAGGGTTCATACACCCCTCCATACCCACCCTACACATCTTGGAAAATTGTTATTTGACCAATGTAAGTTTGATGGTGACATATGTGGAATGCAGGAATTCCATTTTACAAATTATTTTTAAGTTTAAAAACTCAAATGATGAATGAAAGCTTTGCACATAAAAAAAAGGAAAATATAGATTAAATAATGAAACAAAAATATCATTAAAACAAGCAGCAATTATTTCCAATATTGAGAGAGAGAGAGGGGAAGGGAAGAGAAAGAGGAGAAAAAATTTGTGACTGTGAGAATTCAATATTGCTGAATACTGCTTGTATGTATAGTGCTTACATGTTTGACTTAAGACAATGTATTTTAGATTGAGAAGTGATTCAATGGTTAAGAAGTTCATTTTGCAATCATGAGGTCTTTGGTTTGATTCCATTGTATGGAATCTTAGGCATGTGTTTTTTTTACCATAGCCTAAGGTTGAACTAAGCCTTTATATGAGGAACTGGTCTCCTAATCCCCCCAACTGTAATCACATAGATTACTACATGTGGAATGACTTGAGAAAGATACCAACCACTCTACCTGCAACACCGAAGCCGAGCAGTGGCCAAGATGAAGAAGATCATCCCTGGGATACAGTGAGGAATGCATGTACAAGGTGCTAGATCTGTCTTGAGCAGCTACTTTAAGTAAACTGTTACCTCCTACTAGTTGATAATTTTTTGATTTTTTAAAATACTTTTATTTTTAGATGAGATAAACGATCAAATTTAGGTTGAACATACTGTATGTATGTTTGTATGTATACATATATATATATATATATATATATATATATATATATATATATATATATATATATATATGTATATGATACAGGGATGGCTGTGATTTAGGAGCTCACTTTGCAACCATGTTGTTTCAGGTTCAGTCCCATTGTATGGCACCTTGGGTAAGCATCTTCTACTAAAGCCCCAGGCCAACCAATGTCTTGTGAGTAAAGTTAGTAGATAATAACTATGTGGAAGCCTGTCATATATACAGGATACAATGGGTAAATTGTTGACAACACAGTATAGTAGGGTTGGTTGGGCACCGTGTGTGAGAAAAACAACACCATGATGAACGTTGGATGCCATCAGTTCCTCCTGGCCAAAGCTCCATTCACTTTGGTGAGTGGAAAAAGCAACTCCTTGTAGGTGTTCTTAACATACATATATATATATATATATATATATATATATATATATATATATATATATATATATATGTATAAATATAGAAATAAATTGTTAATCATAATTGAACCATATTCGATGACTGGTACCTGCACCAGTGGAGCACTAACAGCACTGTCGATCATGATCATTGCCAGAGCAGCTGTCTGGCTTCCGTGCTAGTGGCATGCAAATAGCACCATTTGAGCGTAATCGTTACCAGCGTTGCCTTCTAGCACTTGTGCTGGAGGCACGTTAGAAAATCATTTGAGCGAGGTCATTGCCAGTGACACCGGACTGGCTCCCGTGCAGGTGGCAAGTAAAAAACACCTTTTTGAGCGTGGCTGTTGCTAGTACCTCCTGACTGGCCCTCGTGCCGGTGGCACATATAAGCACCCACTACACTCTCGGAGTGGTTGGCGTTAGGAAGGGCATCCAGCTGTAGAAACTCTGCCAGATCAGATTGGAGCCTGGTGTAGCCTTCTTGCATGCCAGTCCTCAGTCAAATCGTCCAACCCATGCTAGCATGGAAAGCGGACGTTAAACGATGATGATGATGATGATGATGATAAAGATGATGAATAAACAATAATTTTAGTTGCCAATCAAAGCATGAACTGTGCAGGCAAATTTAAAAAGATATTTAAAAATGGCGGTGCCCCAGCATGGCCACAGCTTGTGAGCTGAAACTGTTTCAATTCAATTCAATATGATGGTACTGGAAACCATCAGCTTTGCTAGAAATAGGAATCACATGAACTCCAAAGCCACAGAAAGCACACTAGAAAACAAGCATGGCATAATTGAGTGGTGAAAAATTTAAGCTCTTACCTTTGTGAGAGCCACAGAGGAAATGGCAGATAACTTAATATCGGTTTCGGGCTTTGTACTAGGCAGTACTCATCTCTCTTCAGTTAAGTTTACTGTGAAAAATGCTAAGATTAAAAATATCCACCTCACCATACTTCCTTGTTCATATGAAGGCCCAAGGCACATTCATAGACGAACCAAGTGAATAATTTATAAATATAGAAATAAATTATTATTAAAAATAGATAATAATTTCAGTGGCCAATCAAAGCATGAACTATGCAGGCAAAACCCGAAATTGGTATTAAGTTATCTGCCATTTCCTCTGTGGCCCACACAAAAGTAAGAGCTTAAATTTTTATTCACCACATGATTTCACCATGCTTGTTTTCCAGCGAGCTTTCTGTGGCTTTAGAGTTCATTTGATTCCTATTTCTAGCAAAGCTAATAGTTTCCAGTACCCTCATATATATTTTTAAAAACTTGTCAGCATAGTTCATGCTTTGATTGGCCATTAAAATTATTATTTATTGTTAATAATAATTTAATTCTATATTCGTAAATTATTCACTTGGTTCGTCTATGAATGTGCCTTGGGCCTTCATGTGAACAAACAATCATGGTGAGGTGGATATTTTTAATTTTAGCATTTTTCACGGTAAACTTAACTGAAGAGAGATGAGTACTGCCTAGTACAAAGCCTGAAATCGATATTAAGTTATCTGCCATTTTCTCTGTGGCTCTCACAAAGGTAAGAGCTTAAATTTTTATTCACCATGCTTGTTTTCCAGTAAGCTTTCTGTGGCTTTGAAATTCATTTGACTCCTATATTTAGCAAAGCTGATGGTTTCCAGTACCATCATATACATAAGTATATATATATCTACAAACACACAAATTTTTGTATCCTTTCCTCACAGTTACAAGAGGCATTCATTAAAGATTTCCCCTGACCCACTTCCCAAGCACTGGGATAAATAAACTTGGCACAATTATTAGTCCTTCTCCACATAGCCACAGTATGCTTTCATCTGGGCAACATGCACATTATGAACTGGGGCATTGGCTTGGAAGAGGTGACTCCTTTTGTCAGCGTGCCACATCTCTCTGCTTTGATGGCGTCCTGCTATTTTTGCAGCAGAGAAGCATAATATCCCCTGTTAATTGTGGTGCCCTTTGCCAGAAAATCCATCATCACCACTCTGCGCTGGTCCTAAATGACTGTGAGCATCACCTTGCCTGCTAAGGGTTGGAGATGGTGAGTTACCAGGTTTCCATTGTTTCAACTGGACTTTAGTTTCAGGATCATGTTTCATACTGTGTAATAAATCTGCCAAAGAAGTCCTTCTCGTTTTCTGGCACATTTCCAAAAGAGCCTGGGAGCAATTGACTTATTCCTGCTTCTGAGAAGGCGTGAGCATCCGGGAAATTCATTGTGCAAATGGTCATGAATGATTTTTTCCATAGACCCTACACTTATCTTCACCTCTTGGGGTTAATTACTGAATAGTTATGCGGTGATCTTCCAAAATGGCAGCTTCCACTTTATGGATGGTGTCATCATCAATGGCAGAATGTGGTCATCCAGGAATAGGAGCAGTTTCCACTGATGTCTGACCACATTTGAACTGGCAATTCCAGTACTTGACTATGTCGTATGATGATGCATCATCACTGTAAACTTTTTTCATCTCACTGAAAGTCTCTTTTGGTGTACAACCTATCAAGTATAAGAACCTGATCACTGATCTGCATTCAACTACTTCCATCATAACACCTTAGTCCACTTTAGTAGCCATAAAAGACAACTGAATACTAGTGGAAAGCTGCAATTTACAATGTGACATGTAGAGAGATGTATGATTATACCTGTGCAAGTTCTGTTTCCTGCAATAACTGGAAGTTGGGCAGGGGAAATCTTTAATGAACATCCCTTGTAGATACTTTTTTGTGGCTTTTATTAGTCCATGGTTGGCCTTTACCATTTTATCAGTATGCCCCAATAATTTATCTAAATTAGCTTTCTAGAACATTTACACTATCAGTTCTTTGTCTCCCACTATCCTTTGACATCGTTGGGTAAAGGAATACTTTGGGCAACCTGCCCTCTACTACTTTCATTGGTCATTTAATTTTGAGTTTCTACTTTCATGCTGTGGCTAGTTTAATAATTCATTTGCTCATCTTCACATGATAATGTAAACAACATAGAGGTACTAGGATCTGAAGATTAATTAAGCTGGCTTTGTATATATTAAAACTTATGTAACAAGCATCACTTTGCGGTGAAGCAGTTATTAGACTGCAGTCATGCTGAGGGTACTGCCTCAAAGAATTTTAGTCAAACAAATTGACCTCAGTACATATTATTCTTTTAAAGCTTGGTACTTATTCTATTGATCTCTTTTGTCAAACCACTGAAGTGATGTGGATGTAAATACATACAGACAAAAAGACACATACACATGATGGGATTCTTTCAGTTTCCATCAACCAAATCCACTCACAAGGCTTTGGTTGACCCAAGGCTGTAGTAGAAGACATTTGCCCAACATATCATGCAGTAGGACTGAACCAGGAACCATGTGGCTGGGAAGTAAACTTCTTATCACACAAACACACATGTACAAAATACAACAAAGGGAAAAATAATAATAGTTAACATCAAGTAAATTAAGAAATTCATACACTACCCAGATTCTTTGGCTTCATAGCTGTATAATGCATTTGCTTCAAACTACAATACAGAAAAACACACGTATTTGAATTAAGGTGTACACAAGTGTGTGTGTGTGTGTGTGCGCGTGTATTATGCTGGAGTTCGTGTAATATTCAATAATTCAATGTTGTTTAAAGAACATAATTATTTCAATTATTTGAAAATTAATTAATATGCACATACAAACACACAGACTAAGGAAATTTCACACACATATGTTAATTTTGGTATAGTTAGTTTGAAGAGATTCTAGAAAAACTACATATTTACTGATGTGGGTTATCAATACACACAGCAGGTCAAATTTATTATAAAATTAACTTTGACAGAGAATTTATTTTTGCTCAACAGCTAGTTGAAAATATTTTAGAAGCAGTTAGATAAAACTTGACTTGTCATTCAAAACTAATTATATGTATGTATGTGTGTGTGTCTGTGTGTATATGTATGTGTACGTATGTATGTAGGTATGCTGAAAGTCTTTAAAGTGTTTAAAATTTGATTAATTTAATTTAAGGATTATCAAAATTTCAAACACCATGTATACCTTCAAATGCACACACAAATACACATAGATGTGTATATGCACACATACATACTGTATTTTGTGTTTAAGTCAAACAACAGTATTTTTCAGGTAAAATCAAGTATAATATAATGTGACTTATACATGAGTAAATACAGTGTAGGCACATATACATGTAAACATACCAAAATGCAAAACAAAAAATATTCTTTAAAAGTGAAAATTTGCCAAGACAAAAAGAGTAACATCATTAAAATTGATTAATAAAGACAGAGATAAGATAAGTATGTGCCATCATCATCATCACTTTAACATCCACTTGTTTATTCTTGTATGGTATAATCCCTCAGCATTTAACCTGCCCATATGTGACCCAAATATTCTACCTGTTTTATCTTCAAACTAACCAGATCCAACCTTTCACACCTACTCTACAATGCCATTCTAAAAATATACAAACACACCACTGAAATAATGCATGATTAATCAAAACGATGTGAATAAATAAGCATTATATTTGATAAAGAAATCTGAATGCTAAAGGATTAAATGAATATATTGAGGAATATTTTCTATGAACTGGATGCGCTTTCTGCTGCCAACCCTCACCTGTTTCCAAACCATGTATTATTTCCTCTAATCTGTTGAAGAAGGAACAATTCAGTGATCAGACATTATTTTTGTGGAACATTGCAAACAAAATTGTACACACCATTTATAGGAATTGCAACTTTGTTTTCAATCAATTTGCAAATGCCAAGACGTCCCATGCATATATATATGTATACATGCATATGTATATATATATATATGTATACATGCATATATATATATATATATATATATATATATATATATATATATATATATAGACAAAACACAAACCTCTTCAGGTAGATGGCCCTGGTTGATCTGTAGAAAAGGTGTAGGTAGAAACTCTATAAGATGTACCCAGTGCAAGCTATGGACACATAAGAGGTGCAGCAATATCAAAGGAAGGTTAACTAGGAAGTTAGTTTTTGTATGTAGCAGATGTTCAGATGCAATAAACACTGAAAATGTGCAGAAAAGAACTTCTGTCACATTCCAGGGAGAAAAACTGGACGTAGTTGATAGCTTCCGATATCTGGGTGACTAAGTTAGTGGGGGAGGGTGCGCTGAAAGTGTAGCTGCTAGAATAAGAATAGCCTGGGCAAAGTTCAGAGAGCTCTTACCTCTGCTGGCGACAAAGGGTCTCTCACTCAGAGTAAAAGGCAGACTGTATGACGCATGTGTATGAACAGCCATGCTACATGGCAGTGAAACATGGACCATGACAGCTGAGAACATGCGTATGCTAGCAAGGAATGAAGCCAGTATGCTCCGATGGATGTGTAATGTCAGTGTGCATACTAGACAGAGTGTAAGTACCTTGAGAGAAAAGTTGAACCTAAGAAGCATCAGTTGTGGTATGCAAGAGAGACGATTGCACTGGTATGGACATGTGGCGAGAATGGATGAGGATAACTGTGTGAAAAAGTGCCACACCCTAGTGGTTGAGGGAACCTGTGGAAGAGGCAGGCTCAGGAAGACCTGGGTGAAGCACGACCTCTGAACATTAGGCCTCACCGAGACCTTTGGAAATATGCTGTGCGTGAGAAGACCCGGCAAGCCAAGCGAGACCAAAATCCAAGGCCTCTGCCAGGGATGTAACCAGCCCACTTACGCGTAACATTCCTTCTTTGTTTATAAAAAAATACAGCATAAAAAACCCCACATTATTTATGGAATGACCCAATATCTAAAGTAATATGTATATATATATATATATATATATATATATATATATATATAAATACACACACATATACAGACACACGCACATATACACATGCACGTGTTGTGTGTGTGTGTGTATGTAATATACACACAATGGATTTATTAGTCTCCATCTATCAAATCCACTAGCTTGTCATCAAGGTATTGGTTGGACCAAGATTATATTGCTAGCATGAAAAACAAGATGTATGTGTGTGTTTGTATATGTGTATGTACATGCATATATATGTGTGTGTATATATATATATCATCATTATGATTACCACCATCTAGCGTCCACTCTCCATACTTGCATGGGTTAGATGGTTTGACTGGAACTGGTAAGCTGGAGAGCTGCACCAGGTTCCAGTCTGATTTGGCATAGTTTGTACAGCTGGATGCCCTTCCTAATGCTAACCACTGCAAGAGTGTAGTTGGTGCCTCTTACGTGTCACCAGCAGTATCCGCCACTATGATTTCACTGGCTTGACAAGTCTTCTCAAGCACAGCAAATATATATATTGTGAATAGATTTGGTAGTTGGAAACTGAAAGAAGACCTTCATATATATATCTGTGTGTGTATATATGCATAAGTTTTTTTGACATCTGACAGTCATAAATGACCACATTGTTTTTTTCCAGTCTTCCACAAAAAACATGTCCGACTATGGGGAAATATTACCTTGGCTGGAAGCAGGTGAAGGTTGGTGACAGGAAAGGCATCCAACTGTAGAAAACCTGCCTCAGCAAAATCTGTCTAACCCATGCAAGCATGGAAAAGTGGACGGTCAATGATAATACACACACACACTTTTATGGCTATGTGAGAAGGCAGTGCTTGCAAGCTCTCCCACCCCTCCCCAGAGAGTTATGAGATTAATACCATTGATACTGAATTTGAATATTTACTTGAGTTAGTAGGAAAAAAATGTGTATGGGGAGTGCAAGATTTGAGGTGGTGTTAAACAGGGCAGTATGTAAGTCCTACCTATATCTATCTCTGTCTTTCCAATGTTTATTTGTCTGTCTCTTTCTCTCTCTCAACAACATTATTTAATGCATATTTTCCTTTATAGCAGACTGTGATTTGGAGGAGATTTGCAGGCTATTTCCTGTATGTTAAGTAAACAGGAAGTGTTTTCTCATCACCTCATACTAGGTGATAATCTGGGGTACCTACTAGTGAATAGTAAAGTTACCAAAGGAAGAGATGGTAGTGTTAAACTGGGTTATGTTTAAAGTGAACTCTGCTAAAGAGAGATAGACAGACACCAAGCACTGGTTTTAAGCCAAGAGGCTTTATTAGGCATTCTACACAAGGACCTGGCTGATGTGTGTTAAATCCCTTTGTGTTGAGCCTATCACTGAAAGTGAACTCAATATAAGCACCCAAAGACCAAGTGGTAGTGTATCTTCAATTCTATAAAAAATATCCATTGTATCTCACCACAACACACCCAAAAAACAAAACATAAAAAAAAAACAAGAAGATAACAATAATAGCAACAAGAAGGAAAAAAGTTACCTGTCGTTTTGTATTGGATCCAAGGCTTTCATGACGTCTAGATGCTGATGATGATGAGGTTGATGATGAAGATGATTTAGACCTTAGAGCAGGCCCTGTCGACGTAGAAGCTGTCTGGTTGGCATTTTTTAGACCCTCCAGTAACCTTATTAGCAGAATGTTAGACGGCAGGTCCTCAACACGGTATGAAACTAGTGTTCTACATTCGGGACATCGAAGCTCTTTTTTTGTGCTCACTATCTCTTCGAGACATCTGCGACAAAATGTGTGTTGGCATGGTAACACTTTGCTTGTGTGGTCAAGTCTCTCTAGGCAGACGGAACATTCCAGTAGCTCGTTCAACGCCTGTTCGTCCATCTTTTTTTTTTTTAAACCAAAGAAGAATAAAAAAAGTAATGATTTCTTTTGTTTTAAATGATAATAAAAATATTTTCTTTTCTTGCCACAAGGGCAACAGATAGAAACAAAGACAATTTGTAAATTCAGGTGTTTTATGTCAAGAAGAAAAAACATAAATGAAATGAAATAATGTGAAATATATGTAAAAGACAACTTTATACACACACACACACATATATCACATACACACGTGTAATTTAGTAGTTAGGGTGTTGGGTTCACAACACAAAGTGGTGCACAGTATCCTTGAAAAGGCCCTTCATTTCACAGTTGCCCCTTTCTACTCAGTTGAAAATGAGTACTAGCTTTCTCTCCCTCTCACATCTTTGATACTCTGTTGGGTTATATGTAGGAGGACTGAGAGATGGTCTATGTCTATTTGCGACCACACAGGCACCTAAAACAATTAGTGAAAGCAAATCAGGCCATTCCACAAATCCCCACTTAATCTTCAGCTCCATAGCAAATTCCTTCTCTCTATTGAACTTACAGATAAAAACTGAGTAAATCCATCCAATCATATTGAACTTGCTACTCTGAACCATCTGTAAGTGAATTTATTTGAATGTAACACTTCTCTTGCTACTCTTATTTTCTGCTTCCAGTGGTACTTGGAAACAGAGAGGAGAAGCATCCTCCTACGTTTGTTTGTTTTTTCCCCCCGTTAAACCACCAGACATAGTGCCTATGCTTCCTTGGTCATAGAAGGCAGCAGGACAGTTTTTACAATGAACTCAAATGATTAAATCCATTCTGCAAGTCAGCAATTCTTGGTCACCAGGTATCTATCTTCTGTAAGTACAAAGCTATCTACTGCAAAGGCTGCAAAAATATGTAATAAAGAAAGAAGATGAGCTAGTACAAATACCTACAAATCATGAACAAAAATGAAAAGCTTTTCTGTCTTTAATGTGGCCAACAAATGTAAAGAGAGGGTGGGGTAATACAGATATAGGAAAATGGAAAGCTATTTTTAAAATGTCATACTAAGACACCAACAACAAAAGTTTCCAAAAGTCACAATATCTGACAAGATTGACCAAAGTGAAAGTGAATAAAGAAAAAAACTCAGCACAGGCTGAGAAGTGCAGGATTAAGGTGCAAGACTAAAGCCTTTCCAGAGAAACTACATAAAAGTATAAAGTTCAATAGAAAAAGTAACTGTAATTTGCATAAGTTGTGAAGAAAAATTGGCATAGTATGTATATATGTAGGCATGCAGGGGCACAATGATGTTTGAGTGTTTATATATTGGAACTTATGTTAGAACTGTGATGTACCAACACACACACTCTCTTTCTCTCACACACACCAAAATGTTTCTGAGATAGATAAGGTAACAATAGTCTGCAGCATCATCCAAATATTGTTGTTAAAGATCATCAGGAAAACAAATATCACCTTCTTATCGATGTACTAACATTCTCTAAAAGACTTTAACTTGAAAATAATATTGTGAAGGTCTCAAAATGTCAGACCAATAGATTTCAGGAACATTACTTTTTCAATCCAAACATAAAAGACTAATAAAGAAACAAACTTGAACAAAATTGTGTTTCTAATAAGTACTGGATGGTTTGACAGAAGGTAGGAAGCCAGAGGACTGTGCCAAGCTCTACTGTCTGATTTGGTATGGTTTCTATGGCTGGATGCCCTTCATAATGCCAACCACTTTTCAAAATGTTGGCTGGGTCCTTTTTTAATGATATCCCCATTGAAGTCACCAAATAATTTGCAAGACAAGACTCTTCAAATGAGGTAAGGATTAGTATTGTATGAGGTGGTTTTGTTGCAGGTGCTGTGAAACTAGAGTATGATAGAGGGACAAAAAAATGTCTTGCAATACAGGAGGTAAATGGCTACCCTAGTGGAAAAGGAGAGAGAGAGAAAGAGAAAATGAAGAAATGTTGGTACATGCCCTTTGTTACATGGAGGTATATATAAATGAAGAGATACAGAAGTTTGGATAGGATGAATAAGCAAATGAGTGTGGGAAATAAAGGGGAGATGAATTCAGGGAGTGAACATAGGTGGAGGGAGGAGGTTTTAGAAAGATAAGTTGTGAGCAAAAGAGACTTGTCAGGAACAAAGTGAGTGCAGGTTAATTTGAAAGAGTGCAAAAGGAGGGTGGGAGATAGAGGGTAGTGGGATGCAGTGAGAGGTGAACATGGGTGGAATGAAGAAGTGTTAGAAAGATGAGAGGGACAGAGACATGAATAAGGCACCTTTTAGGGCCTCATTTTTATTTAGATGGATGGGTCTTCTCAAGCACAGCAAATTGCCAATCATTTCCTTTATAGGAAGGTCATTTTTAGCCACTTTGTTCTGTCTTCCTGGGCTTATCTCTTCCACAGGTTCCTTCCATATTCAGGTAATGATACTTCTTTATGCAGCTATCCCCATCCATATGCATCACATGACCATATCGGCATAATCTTCTCTCTTGCATACTACATCTAATGCCTCTTGTGCCTAATTTCTATTTCATCACATTTACACTTAGTTGTACATGCACACTAACACTGTACATTCTGCTGAACATTTCTTTCAAGCCTTCACAAATCATCCATCCACATTCACTGCCCATGTTTCACTACATTGCTGTTCAAACACAAGCATCATACAATGAGCCTTTCACTCTGAGGGAGAGGCTCTTTGTTAACAACAAAAGTAATAGCTCTCTGAACTTTTCTTGGTCAGGTCTGATTCTAGTGACCAAGCTTGCAGAACATCCTCCCCCATGCTAAATGGGTCACCTAAACAAAAACTATCCACTATCTCATTGATCTGCATGGGTATTTGCAGAAATCTATTTCTCATATGTTAGTGTTTTTTGTTCCTGCACATCTGCCACTCACAAAGACCATTTTCTCTATTAACAATTCTGTGATTCCACAGCACCTCTTATATGTTCTTAGCTTGCACTTGATACACTGTATGGAATTTCTACCAATAACTTTTTCTACATATTGAGCAGGACCATTTTCCTGAATGGATAAGTAATTTGTCTGCTTTCCTGTTTACTAGGATTTGGGTCTTTGCAAGGTTAACTCTTAAGTCCTTCAATTCCAGATCTGAATTCTATTATAGATTCAGTTATAAGAAAAAGGTTATTAGAAGAGCTACCATGGACACTCAGTCTTAAACTACGCTGTTATAGTCTGGGGGATTATGATAAATAAGGGGTGCTGAGAACTGAGACATGGTGAACTCTTACCTACACGCTAAGTTCCTTGTAATACTCATTGTTGACTTTCACCTTAATGACAGCATCCCTGTACATGACTTGGATGGCTCTCAGCAGCTATTCATCTAATGCTAGCTTCTGCATTGATCACCAGATGAGAGAGTGAGGGACCCTGTTGAAGCTTTTCTCCACATAATCAAATGCCAGCACAGTAGTTTATTTTTGGCTAAATGCTTCTCCTGAAGTTGCCTTACTGAGAAAATAAGATCAGTAATGCTTTTCCCTGGCATAAAACCAAACTGCATCTCAAGGTTCACTCTCTTTGTAATTTGTTGTGTGACGACCCTGTCTGTAAATTTCGTGACCAGATTCAATAATTTGATACCTCTGTAGTTACTTCTGTCTAAGGCAACTTTGTAAGGCAATATTGACTATAATGCTGTTACACAAGTCATTGCGTATGACATCCTGGGCAATCTGATAACTTATGCAGGAGACTTAAGCTGTATCCCATTCCACCAATTATTTTAAGCATTTCAGCAGTATTTCCTGACGTACCAGGGGCTTTCCCTGTCTTCATATCCTTAAATACCTTATCTGCAATACTGCTATTAACTACGATAGATGGTCTCTCTGTTAGGTCTACATTAGGAAGACTCTCTTTCTCTTATGCATTCTTCGTGTTTAGCAACCTTTCATAGTAGCACTACTATGTCTCTTTCTTTTCAGAATCACTAAGTGTATTATCATCCATC
>NC_142944.1:29141440-29176440 GCF_046866305.1 Octopus bimaculoides | reverse complement strand
TAATGCGATCCAAAGGACTACAATTTAATATATATTTGTGTGTGTGTGTGTATAATACTATATATGAGTCACTCAAGTCGCTAGAAATAGCGAGGGAATCTCCCTCCAGATCACACTGTCTTAAAATATGAAGGGCACATTGGGTACCGTAATACACACACAAGCTAGAGAGCGACGGGGGCTCTAAACAGTTGCTCAGTTTGCTGAAAATAGTAGACAAATTTCTCTAAAAACCACCACTACCCATTTTCATGCAGAAAAAACATTAGAAAGATTAAATGAATAAAAGACAGTATAGTCACGGCTGGAACGCCCTTGATCGTAAGTCTGCTCGGTCAGAGCCTGAAATGGAACTAAACAACTAGATAAACTATATACAAAGTTATATTATATATATTATACACTAGATATTGTATAGTCGTGATTCGAACGACTTAGATTATAGTTCTATTGGATCAATGCTGACCTAGGGCTAAGTAGCAATAACTACACATAGATAAACAAAGTCGAACAAATAAATAGAAGATGAGTGACAGAGAAAAGGAGACGAATAGGAAAGCCGACAGAGGACAGATACAGAGAGTGAGTGTGTGTGAGAGATTTGCAACTTTCGTAAGGTCTAGAAAGATAAATGATCAAAATTGCAAACACACCTCTTCGATAAACGATGTTTGATTGTCCCGTTGGTATGCCGACAGGGGTTTAAGAACAAAGACTTTTTCCGCGTGTACATGTGTTTTCCGTCTATGAATATATTTGTCGTGGAACCAAGCTAGTCAAGTCGAGCCAAGACAAGCCAGCCAAGCTAGACAAGCTAGCCAAGCTAAGCTAAGCCAAGTTAAAAGCTAATCAAGCCAAACAAGCTAGACAAGCTCTAATCTAAGCCAAGCTAGTTAAGCAAGCAAGCTAGTCAAAGCAAAGCCAAACGAAGCTTAGTTGAACCCAGCCAAGTCAGTAAAAGTCATAGCTTTACAGAGCCGAGAAACCATGATAAAAGAGAACAAAGTTCGAAGCCATGTCGGTTTACACCGGAAGTTGTTGTAAGAGGCGTGGGGCGAGCGCAAGGGGGAGAAATATGTTTGAAATGTAGTCACTATACCTACTCTCTCTCTCTTTCTACCGATGTATATGTCTCTGTCTACCTTCCTCACTTTCTCTCCTTCTTTCCATCTATCAACAATTATTAGTACACATGCACACCATCCATATATCTATATATAACGAGAAACTCGAAATATCGAACGAATTGAGACGTTTGAGTTTCCATCCAATAAATTATATCACTCCACTTTCAGTATTGTGTACCGTTATTTCATACTCATGTTTACACTTACGTGAATCTCTGTCTTTCTGTCTGTCCGTCTCATACACACACACACACGTGTGTGTGTGAGAGAGAGAGATAAAATTATATGTATATATGTTTATGAATTTGTGTTGCAAGATTCTCGATGTGAAACCATGTGTTGAAACAGAATGGACTAAGCGGAGCAGGAGCACACACGAGGACGGAAAGAGTCGTTGAAGAGGTCACAGATGTGTGACGAAAGATTTCCGGGCAATGGACATGAGTTAAAAATAAGAACAGTAATAAATGAGTGAGGAACGAATATATAGTGCGTGTGTTTATTTGGCAAAAAAAAAAATTACCGTCCCGAAATACAACAATATATATATATATATATATATATATATATATAGAAAGGGAGATAGAGAGAGGTGTAAGGTTGATTTACAGCATGTATTTTTAGTAAACACATTTAGCCTCACTGTGAGATGTAGATATTTTGGTTAAGCCACGTTTTCCACACTGACCAGAAAAAGGATTAGTTTCAGCTTTTTTAACTACTTCATCAGGGATCGATTAACTATTTTTTTTTCCTGACTGCAAAGCATAGTGACATATATATTTATATTGCACATGAACTCAGATGCATCTAAATTAGCCTACCCCAATTTGTATAGCAGTTAATCGTTGCAACATGAATTAATTACTAGAAGCACTACATTGCTTTTGTGCTGTGGTATATATATGTATGTATGTATGCATATATATATATATATATATATATATATATATGTATGTATGTATGTATGTATGTATGTATATATATATATATATATATGTATGTATGTATGTATGTATGTATGTATATATATATATATATATATATATATATATATATATATATATATATATATATATATATATATATCCCTTATCTGGTGGTCAATGAGGAAACTAGGGATAGATGTATGGTTAGTGAGAGCTGTGCGAGCCATGTACAGGGATGCTGTCAGTAAGATGAGGTTTGGCAACAAGTACAGTGAAGAATTCTGGATTGAGGTAGGGGTCCACCAAGGATCAGTCCTCAGCCCCCTCCTATTTATAATAGTCCTCCAGGCAATAACAGAGGAATTCAAGACAGGATGCCCCTGGGAGCTCGTCTATGCTGATGACCTTGCGCTAATTGTTGAGTCACTATCATAACTAGAGGAGAAGTTTCAGGTGTGGAAGCAAGGACTAGAATTGAAGGGCCTTAGAGTCAACCTAGCTAAAACCAAAGTCCTAATAAGTAGGAAGGTAGACAAAATACAAACCCTTGCAGGTAGATGGCCCTGCTCAATCTGTAGAAAAGGCGTAGGTAGAAACTCCATAAGATGTACCCAGTGCAAGCTATGGACACATAAGAGGTGCAGCAATATCAAAGGCAGGTTAACTAGGAAGTTAGTTTTTGTATGTAGCAGATGTTCAGGTGGAATAAACACTGAAAATGTGGAAAAAACAACTGTCACATTCCAGGGAGAAAAACAAGAAATAGTTGATAGCTTCCGTTATCTAGGTGACCAAGTTAGTAGTGGAGGAGGGTGCGCTGAAAGTGTAGCTGCTAGAATAAGAATAGCCTGGGCAAAATTCAGAGAGCTCTTACCTCTGCTGGTGACAAAAGGCCTCTCACTCAGAGTAAAAGGCAGACTGTATGACGCATGTGTACAAACAGCCATGCTACATGGCAGTGAAACATGGGCTGTGACTGCTGAGGACACGCGTAAGCTCGCAAGGAATGAAGCCAGTGTGCTCCGATGGATGTGTAATGTAAGTGTGCATACTTGACAGAGTGTAAGTACCTTGAGAGAAAAGTTTGACCTAAGAAGCATCAGTTGTGGTATGCAAGAGAGACGATTGCGCTGGTATGGTCATGTGGTGAGAATGGATGAGGATAGCTGTGTGAAAAAGTGTCACACCCTAGCAGTTGAGGGAACCTGTCGAAGAGGTAGACTCAGGAAGACCTGGGATGAGGTGGTGAAGCACAACCTTCGAACATTAGGCCTCACCGAGGCAATGACTTGTAACTGAGACCTTTGGAAATATGCAGTATGTGAGAAGACTCAGCAAGCCAAGTGAGACCATAATCCGAAGCTTCTGCCAGGGGTGTAGCCAGCCCACTTATGTGTACCTTTCCTTCATTGGACACTAAACTCTGTTTGCGAAGACCTGTTGAGGCAAATGAAATCGATCCAAATTCGACGACTGGCACCCATGCCAACCTCTCCTTCATTGGACACTAAACTCGGCTTGCGAAGACCTGTTGGGGCAAGTGAAATCGAAATTGTGATTGAACTAAATTCGATGACTGGCAATTGTGCCAGTAGAGTGCTAAGAGCACCGTCCGTGCATGATCATTGCCAGAGCAGCTGTCTGACTTCCATTCCAGTGGCACGTAAATAGCACCATTTGAGCGTGATTGTTACCAGCATCGCCTTACTGGCACATGAAAAACCGTTTGAGCGAGATCGTTGCCAGTGCCACTGGACTGGCTCCTTTGCAGGTGGCACGTAAAAGACACCATTTTGAGTGTGGCCGTTGCCAGTACCGCCTGACTGGCCTTCGTGCCGGTGGCATGTAAAAGCACCCACTACACTCTCGGAGTGGTTGGTGTTAGGAAGGGCATCCAGCAGTAGAAATTCTGCCGGATCAGATTGGAGCCTGGTGCAGCCATCTGGTTCGCCAGTCCTCAGTCAAATCATCCAACCCATGCTAGCATGGAAGGCGGACGTTAAACGATGATGATGATGATGATATATATATATATATATTTATATTTTGCTTGTTGTTGATGTCCTGGTGTGGTGACTCTAAAAAGAGGTAAAGTCCAACAAGTAGATGGTGTGAAGTTGTCCATGGAAGAGATAATGAAGAGAATAGACAAAGAAGGATAAAGGAATCTGGGTGTAATGGAAGTTGGTGAATTGATGGAAAGTCAAATGAATTCTCTCAGGCATAGTATGGAAGGCTGAAATTAATTTTGAAAACTAAACTGAATTGGAGGAATAAGTCCCAAGCAATAAACTCATGGGCAGTTGCTCCCTTGAATATAGGAGTGTAACAATGGAGAACAGAAGAATTACAATCCTTGGATAAGAAAACAAGAAAACTATTAACAATACACAGTGCATTCCATCCAAAATGTGATGTCTTGGTATGCTTTAAAGGAAAGCAAGGAGGGTTGGGATTGATAAGTTGTGAGGATTGTATTCAGACAGGGAAAACTATATTACTTGGTATGCTAAGAATGCAAAAGAATCCTTACTTGTACAAGTAAAGAAGTTGAACTATTATGTTCTGAAGCATATGTATATTGAGTTCTACGCCAGGTTATTTGTTTCACAATGCCAAAGCGAAATATTTATATATATTCTTTTATTCTTTTACTTTTTTCGGACATTTAACTGCAACCATGCTAGAGTACCGCCTTAAAGGGTTTTAGTCGAAGAAATTGATCCCAGGACTTATTCTTTGTAAGCCTAATACTTATTCTAATGGCCTCTTTTGCTGAACCACTAGATTATGGGGACCTAAACACACCAGTATCGGTTGTCAAGTGATGGTGTTGGGGAATAAACACAGACACACACACAAATATATACATATATATATATATATATATATATATATAATATAAATAATATATATATATATATATATATATATATATATATATATATATATATATAATATAAATCTACAATTAAGAGCCCTATCTACTCGCTGGCGGTACCTACCCACCACTACCCATTTTCCTTTATTCAAAAATTCTTATCGCTCCTTAAAATTATGGCTTTTAAGTGTTGATTTCTCAGCCCAAGAATTACAGCGTGATGTGCTGCTTGACTGGTCCCCCCTCTCTCTCTCTCTCTCTCTCTTTATATATATATATGATGATGATGATGATGATCTTTTCTCCCGCCATGCCTCTGTCTACCCCTCCATCCTCTCTCTCTCCTTCGTAGTTTTTCCTTAAGGTCTTCAGGTTCTGGCTATATATAAATGAGAAACCCATTCTAAATTATCTCGCTGACATACTACGACGAAATACCCAAGATGCAGATAAGATAGAGATTTTTTATTTATTTACGGCCTCAAACATCTCATAATACCTTCGCGCTTTAGTTTTGCCCCCTATTATTTATCTTGTTTCTCTCCATGAAATTCAATTGAATTCAGTTGTTGTCTTAAATTCATGCTTATTCATTTTCTAAGCTTCCTAAATTCATGCTACGTTATATTCTAATCACCCAGAATTCATTGCTCTTTTAAAAATTACGATTTATGCATTGTTGTCTCTCAAATATTTAAAATCTACAATTAAGAGCCCTATCTACTCGCTGGCGGTACCTACCCACCACTACCCATTTTCCTTTATTCAAAAATTCTTATCGCTCCTTAAAATTATGGCTTTTAAGTGTTGATTTCTCAGCCCAAGAATTACAGCGTGATGTGCTGCTTGACTGGTCCCCCCTCTCTCTCTCTCTCTCTCTTTATATATATATATGATGATGATGATGATGATCTTTTCTCCCGCCATGCCTCTGTCTACCCCTCCATCCTCTCTCTCTCCTTCGTAGTTTTTCCTTAAGGTCTTCAGGTTCTGGCTATATATAAATGAGAAACCCATTCTAAATTATCTCGCTGACATACTACGACGAAATACCCAAGATGCAGATAAGATAGAGATTTTTTATTTATTTACGGCCTCAAACATCTCATAATACCTTCGCGCTTTAGTTTTGCCCCCTATTATTTATCTTGTTTCTCTCCATGAAATTCAATTGAATTCAGTTGTTGTCTTAAATTCATGCTTATTCATTTTCTAAGCTTCCTAAATTCATGCTACGTTATATTCTAATCACCCAGAATTCATTGCTCTTTTAAAAATTACGATTTATGCATTGTTGTCTCTCAAATATTTAAAATCTACAATTAAGAGCCCTATCTACTCGCTGGCGGTAACCCGCCCTCCCACCCCCTCCACCGGAAGTTCATTCCTCTGTCATCCCACCCCCTCCACCGGAAGTTCATTCCTCTGTCATCCCACCCCCTCCACCGGAAGTTCATTCCTCTGTCATCCCACCCCCTCCACCGGAAGTTCATTCCTCTGTCATCCCACCCCCTCCACCGGAAGTTCATTCCTCTGTCATCCCGCCCCTCCACCGGAAGTTCATTCCTCTGCCATCCCACCCCCTTCACCGGAAGTTCATTTCTCTGTCATCCCACCCCCTCCACCGGAAGTTCATTCCTCTGTCATCCCGCCCCCTCCACCGGAAGTTCATCCCTCTGTCATCCTGTCAACCTCGGCTGTCTCCCGGAACCCATCTAGTGGCCTTGGCCATCCTCTCCCCTACCTTTGGGTAGCGCATTAAGGTTGAGAAATGTTTGCAGGTTGTAGGTACTGTTTTGCTTATGAATTCTTCCAATTGCAAGTTTTCTTTTCAGGTACACGACACTGCTTTTCCCCTTCCCAGGCTACAGGCCCACACCCCCAACACCCATACTGTTAGGATTGGCACTCTCAACGTCGGCACGCTGAAAGGTAGATCTGGTGAAATTGTTGAGATGCTTGAACGGAGATGCGTAGATATGTGCTGCATCCAGGAAGTAAGATGGAGAGGAGGTTCTGCAAGGTTCCTCACAGGCAAAGAACACAGGTACAAGATTTTCTGGGCAGGGAACACTGACGGGGTCGGGGGCGTAGGAATACTTCTAGCGGAGAAATGGGTGGATAAGGTAATCGAGGTCGTTAGAGTAAGTGACAGAGTACTTAAGATCAGACTAGTGCTTCATCATAGATTAGCTACTGTCATCTCAGCCTATGCACCTCAACCTGGGCTACCAGATGGTCTGAAAGACCAATTCTATGACACCCTCTTGCAAACTACCTCGTCGACGAGTGACAGGGACCTTCTCTTTGTGGCTGGAGACTTCAACGGTCATGTCGGACGTCGTGCTGGGGGCTTCCATGGCATACATGGAGGCTATGGCTTCGGTTCCCGCAACGAGGAGGGAACCAGACTGCTGGAGTTCTGTGATGCAACCAATCTTATGGTCTGCAATACCAACTTCAGGAAACCTGCCAGTCACCTAGTCACCTACCGCTCCGGCAGACACTCTAGCCAAATCGACTACATCCTCGCCAGAAATAGGGAAAGAGGGCGGCTTATAAATGCCAAAACCTACCCTGGCGAAGAATGTACCCCACAACATAGATTAGTAGTTAGCGACTTTGGGATCAAGGCAAAATGGGTGCCCAGAATTAGACAGGCTTGGAGAAGAAGGGTGTGGAAGCTTAAAGACCCTGCAAACGGACAGAGACTTAGAGACAAGTTACTTGAAGCATTTAACGAAATAGAAGGGGATATAGCATCATACAACGTGGAAGACAATTGGAGATTTCTGCGGGACAACCTGTTGAAAGCCACCGACCAGATTTGTGGGTGGTGTAAGGTCCCCTCCCAACCCAGAGTAACGTGGTGGTGGAACAAGGAGGTAGACAGGGCTATTAGACAAAAGAAACAGGCTTGGAAGGACTGGAAGAACGGTCGTAGCAGGGAATTGTACCAATGTGCCAGAAGGGAGGCTAGGCGACAGGTTTATTTAGCCAGAGGGGAAGCAGATAAGGAAAGATTTGCCAATGTTCTGCGCCGTGAGGACCAAAGACTCGAGGTATTTCGTGTTGCAAGACAGTGTAGGAGAGAGAATAGTGATGTTGTAGGAGAGAAATGTGTTCGCATGGATGATGGTACGCTTGCATTAAATGAGGATGCAAAGAAAGAGGTCTGGAGATGCCACTACGATAGATTGCTTAATAAAGAGAATGAATGGGAGAAAGAGAGCCTGCCTTATGTCGACCCAATAGAGGGACCAGCTATCCGAGTTGATAGTACCAGGGTAGATAAAGCAATTAAGAGTATGAAGACCGGGAAAGCCCCCGGCCCATCAGGAATCACTGCAGAGATGCTCAAAATATCTGGCAGTGTTGGCTATAGCCTAGTCACCCATATTACGAACCAGGTGATACACGAAGGAGTCATACCCTATGACTGGTGTAGCAGCATCATAGTCAACTGCTACAAAGGTAAAGGGGACGCTTTAGATACAAATAATTACAGAGGCATCAAGCTGTTAGATCAGGTTATGAAAGTTACAGAGAGGGTCATAGCCCAACTAATTAGGGAGCGAATCAATTTAGAT
This sequence comes from Octopus bimaculoides, assembly GCF_046866305.1. Taxonomy (NCBI): domain Eukaryota; kingdom Metazoa; phylum Mollusca; class Cephalopoda; order Octopoda; family Octopodidae; genus Octopus; species Octopus bimaculoides. The sequence goes on along the minus strand of NC_142944.1, from coordinate 29,167,913 downwards.
GAGATGCAGTTTGGGTTCGTGCCAGGTAAAAGCACTACTGATGCCTTATTTCTAGTGAGACAGTTGCAAGAGAAATACCTAGCTAAGGATAAACCTCTGTACCTGGCTTTCGTTGACATGGAGAAAGCCTTTGACAGGGTCCCCCGATCCCTTATCTGGTGGTCAATGAGGAAACTTGGGATAGAAGTATGGTTAGTGAGAGCTGTGCGAGCCATGTACAGAGATGCTGCCAGTAAGGTGAGGGTTGGAAATGAGTACAGCAATGAATTCCGGGTAGAGGTAGGGGTCCACCAAGGTTCCGTCCTCAGCCCCCTATTATTTACCATAGTCCTCCAGGCAATCACAGAGGAGTTCAAGACAGGTTGCCCCTGGGAGCTCCTCTATGCTGATGACCTTGCCCTAATTGCGGAGTCACTATCAGAACTAGAGGAGAAGTTTCAGGTGTGGAAGCAAGGTCTAGAATTGAAGGGCCTTAGAGTCAACCTAGCTAAAACCAAAATCCTAATAAGTAGGAAGGTAGATAAAACACAAACCCCTTCAGGTAGATGGCCCTGCTCAGTATGTAGAAAAGGAGTAGGTAGTAACTCTATAAGATGTACCCGGTGCAAGCTATGGACACATAAGAGGTGCAGCAACATCAAAGGCAGGTTAACTAGCAAGTTAGTTTTTGTTTGTGGCAGATGTTCAGGTGCAATAAAGACTGCAAACAAACAGGAAACAACTTCTATCTCATTCCAGGGTGAAAAACTAGAGGTAGTCGATAGCTTCTGCTATCTGGGCGACCAAGTTAGTAGTGGGGGTGGGTGCGCTGAAAGTGTAGCTGCTAGAATAAGAATAGCCTGGGCAAAGTTTAGAGAGCTCTTACCCCTGCTGGCGACAAAGGGACTCTCACTCAGAGTAAAAGGCAGACTGTATGACGCATGCGTACGAACAACCATGCTACATGGCAGTGAAACATGGGCTGTAACTGCTGAGGACATACGTAAGCTCGCAAGGAATGAAGCCAGTATGCTCCGTTGGATGTGTAATGTCAATGTGAATACCCGTCAGAGTGTAAGTATCTTGAGAGAAAAGCTGAACATTAGAAGCATCAGTTGTGGCGTGCAAGAGAGACGATTGCGCTGGTATGGACATGTGGTGAGAATGGAGGAGGATAGCTGCGTGAAAAAGTGCCACACCCTAACAGTTGAGGGAACCCGTGGAAGAGGTAGGCCCAGGAAGACCTGGGCTGAGGTGGTGAGGCAAGACCTTCGTACATTGGGCCTCACCGAGGCGATGACTACGGACCGAGACCTTTGGAAATGGGCTGTGCGTGAGAAGACCCGGCAAGCCAAGTAAGATCGTTGCCAGTGCCCCTGGACTGGTTCTTGTGCGGTTGGCACATGAGATGCACCATTTTGAGCGTGGCCGTTGCCAGTACCGCCTGACTGGCTCCTGTAGGATTTTCGAGCGAGATCGTTGCCAGTGCCCCTGGACTGGCTTGTGCGGGTGGCACATAAAAGACACCATTTCGAGCGTGGCCGTTTTCGTGCGGGTGACACGTAAAAGCACCCACTACACTCTCTGAGTGGTTGGCGTTAGGAAGGGCATCCAGCTGTAGAAACTCTGCCAAATCAGACTGGAGCCTGGTGTTGCCATCCGGTTTCACCAGTCCTCAGTCAAATTGTCCAACCCATGCTAGCATGGAAAGCGGACGTTAAACGATGATGATGATGATGATGATAAATAATATATATATATATGCATATATACATATATATACATACATACTTACATATATATGTATATATACACTAAACTCAGACTTATTGGGGCAAGTGAATAGCGAAATTGGGATAGCACCTGTGCCCAGCGTCGCCTTCCTGGCACCTGTGCCCAGCGTCGCCTTCCTGGCACCTGTGCCCAGCGTCGCCTTCCTGGCACTTGTGCCCGTGACATGTGTAAGGATTTTCGAGCGAGATCGTTGCCAGTGCCCCTGGACTGGCTCTTGTGCGGGTGGCACATAAAACACACCATTTTGAGCGTGGCCGTTGCCAGTACCGCCTGACTGGCTTTCGTAGAATTTTCGAGCGAGATCGTTGCCAGTGCCCCTCGACTGGCTCTTGTGCGGGTGGCACATAAAATACACCATTTTGAGCGTGGCCGTGGCCAGTACCACCTGACTGGCCTTCGTGCGGGTGACACGTAAAAGCACCCACTACACTCTCTGAGTGGTTGGCGTTAGGAAGGGCATCCAGCTGTAGAAACTCTGCCAAATCAGATTGGAGGCTGGTGTTGCCATCCGGTTTCACCACATGCTAGCATGGAAAGCAGACGTTAAACGATGATGATGATGATACATGCATATATGGGTACAGGACATCAAAAAAACATGAGCAAAATGAAAAGCGAGACCATAGAAAAACAAAAACATAGAAAACAAACTTGTTTTTGAACAATGAAAGAAACAAATAGAGAAACAAGACAGGCAACATAAAGAAAACCCCATCATCAATTGTCCCCTGTTTTATCTACTCTGCATTTTACATGTTTACACTTTTATCACCTTCAAAGTATTCTCCATTTGAAGCAATGCACTGGTCCAAGCATATTTTCCACTTTGCAAAGTAGTGCTGGAACTCTTGTAAATTGATGCCTTTTAATGCCTCTGTCATTTTTTCCTTCACCTCTTCCACATCTGCAAATTCTGCAGTGTCAGCTTTAATCACCAGTGATGACCTTGAAAATAGGCTTGGATCAACTCCAACTGTTCTTTCAGTTCACAACATACATTCAGTCATGACTGCTTTTGATCTTTCATGAGCAAGCAAGGCACAAATTTTGCTGCAACTCTTTTCATTTGCAATCCTTGCTAAAAGTTCGTTGGCAGGAGCTTCAGGACACACCAGTCATATTAACAAGTTCGTCAGTTGTTTGGTGACAGTCCTTTGAGATCAGTTCATGAACTTTCACAATGTTTTTATTCATTTAAGAGATTAACAGTCGCCTTGAACGAGGTTGGTCCTCAAGTGACAAGTGACCATTCTTAAAGTATGAAAACCACTGGTAAACTTGTGTTTTGCTCATGGCAGCATCCTTGTAAGCTGTTTGAAGCATGAGAACTGTTTTGACCACCGTTTTCCCCAGCAGAAAACAGAATTTCACAGAAGTACACTGTTCCTTCATTTCAGCCACTACAAAAATCAACTAACAAGGAAGAAGCATTGCAAAACAAATATGCGTCATGTGGCAGTACCATTTCACACACTGCCACTGTTCAGCAGACTGATGCCTGAGGGTCACATCAAGTGACTTCTAGTGGCGAAAGCCTAAACTGCAACTGGTTTGTTCCATAGAGAACGTTTCTTGTTACTTTTGGGTACCTCCTCGTAGTTGAGCTGAAAGAGGTGTAAGGGAAATGAATTGTAGTGTTCAACTGTGGTAGATATGCTAGTATTGACAAGTAATATGTATCGATTATGACTGGTGGATAAAGAAATGATAGGAGATTCATGTGGAAAAATCCAAAGAAGAAAATAGACTAAAAAGAGACAAGTTGTGATGGCAAAGGCTTGTCACAAGAAGCTGAACTTTACAAAGGAGACTATGATAGAATGCTGTGAAGAAATGATTGTGAGTTGGAGAAGATATGAACAATTCATGGAAGTATAGAAAAATAGTTGTATAATTGATGATGATGATGATGATGATGATGATGATGATGATGATGATGATGATGATGATGATGATGATGAGCATGTGTGTGTGTGTGTTTGTATCTACAAAAGTGATTGCATGTATATATTTATCTATTTATAATGTAAGCAAAATACATTAAAATTCAGTCAAGGTCTACATATGAGGTTTGATCAATAAGTATCCGGACTGTTGCCATAGTAACGAGGCTAAAGCATGCACAGTGAAGCTGCTTGGCACACATTGACCTTAGACTCTGCTGTGAATGCACACTGTGTTTTAACATTCTAGCTCACTTCCACTGTTTACAGCAGTGCATGGAAGGAACGTGTGTAGCATGTGATCATTGCATTGAGAGAAAGTTGCCATGGTGATACCTGCTCAGAGGCCTACGCAAAGTTGCAGAAAGTGTATGGAGAGGTGTGTATGAGCCACACACAACTGTACGAGTGGTTCAGACGTTTTCAAGATGACTGAAAAAATGTCGATAGTGTCGGACGTTCTAGGAGACCCACAACCAACAGAACTGAGAAAAACATTGCAGATGTGCGTGCAGCTGTGAGGGGAAATCGTCGAATCACCATCTGTGAATTATCAGAGGATGTGCAGATTAGTTACAGTTCAGTTCTGTCCATTATCACTGAAGATTTGGGTATGAAACACATGTCTACCAAGTTTGTGGCAAAACTGCTTTTGGCTGACCAAAATGACACTCAGATTTCAGTTGCGCAAGACTTCCTTGGTTGTGTCAAGAATGATGAAAACTTTGCATAAGTCTCTGAGCAGGTATTGCCAAGCTTTTGGCAAAATTGGATGCAGATTCTCTGCTGAACTTTGTCTGTTATGGTCAATGTGACGAACACATGCTACACACATTTCTTCCAAGCACTGCTGTAAACAGCAAAAGTGAGCAAGAATGTTAAAACTTAGTCCACATGCACAGTAGAGTTCAAAGTCAATCTGTGCCTAGCAGTTTCACTCTGTGTACTTTAGCTTTGTTACTATGGCAACGGTCCAGATACTTATTGATCAGATCATGTATATTGTTTTACTCTGGGCATAATCATGTTTCTGGTAGACAAACATTTATAAATATATACACAATTTATTCCTTTCATCATATGTACTAGATGCAGAGGGTCATTCAACACAAAGAGTACCTAGGAAAAAGACTCACTCAAATGCCCAGATAATTTTCTAGAAGTTCAATAGTTTCTGTTACCTAAGTGTCCTAATTAGCTCTTCTCCCCCACCTCTCTGTGTGTGTGTCTGTGTGTGTGCATGCACGCATGTATGTGTATGGTCCTCTGAAAGCATAATAGCCAGAATAAGAATGGGTGAGAAAAATTTCAGGTAGCCACTATCTTTATTTGTAACAAGACTCATCTTCTGAGTGAAGAGCTGTTTTATGATACTTGTATACAATGTGTGATATTAGTGAGTTGTAGGACTTGAATGCAGAGAATTTGCAATGAGTAAAAAGAAATGAAGTGAGCAAGCTTCACTGGGTGTGTAATGTGAGTATACACAAAAACTGAAATGCAAAAGACTCAAGAGGGAAGCTGTGTATGAGAGGAGCCAAATGTATGGTAAGAAGCTTGCTTTTGAACCACAAATTTCCAGGTTCAGTTCCACTGCACGGTATCTTGGGCAAGTGTTTTCTACTTTAGAATTGGGCTAACCAAAGTCTTGTGAGTGGATTTGGTAAACATCAACTGAAAGAAGCTATTGTATATATGTATGTGTGTGTGTGTTGGCCCAAAAGTAGGTTTACAGTTATTCAACTATCGCTTTTGCATTCATATATTAACAATTTAGATCTTAATTATAAAAAAATATGAAACCATTATTCTATGATAATTTAGTTAATTTTGTCAAGACCCTTTTCAGTTTTCAAGATAGAAATTTAAATGTAATAAAACATTTTAAAAGAAATTTGAAGTGCCTATGTGATAACTGTAAACCTACTTTGGGCCACCCTGTATATATATATATATATATATATATATATATATATATATATATATACCGGAGTAAGCACATGAAATGTGCAACAAGGTGGAAAAAAGAGTACTCAAATACCAGAGCTAGAGTAATATGCTTTATTTAAAAGCAGCAGAAATATAACAAAAAAACTGTTACTCTGAGTCTCACGTTCCCGTTCATCGGACAGTTTTGTCCGATGAACGGGAACGTGAAACTCAGAGTAACACTTTTTTTGTTATATTTCTGCTGCTTTTAAATAAAGTATATATCTATATATATAAAAATGAGAATGTGTGTCTGTCTGTCTGTGTGTGTGAATCCCTAAAACTCGAGAACTATGCAACCAATTTCATTCAAATTTTACAGATGCCTTACTTAGGGTTCCAGTTGTGTTTTAGTCAAAAAAATTTTTAACTTCTTGCAGAGTTCGAGCACACGGCAACATAATATCTCCTCCACTATTTAAGTATTACGTGTCAAAAGTGAAACAAAAACACTCATGTCAAATACTTTCACTTTAAAAATGAAACTATTCTACTAACTGAAACAATCACATTTCGATACTGTAATGACAGATACTTTCAGAGAGAGAGAGAAAGAGAGAGAAAGAGATGTATATGTATACATATACATGTATATGTACACGTATATGCATAGATATATATATATAGATATAGATCTATATGCATACATGTATATGTATACACATGTGTAGATGTATATATATATATATATATAGATGTACATGTAATATCTACACATATATACATGCATACACATATCTATACATATATACACCCATCACACACAAACACATGCACACAAACACACACATTAGTCATTTGTTTTCTTATCCAAAACTACGTCAAAAGTACTGAACGGATCTTTATGAAATTTGGAAATTATATTCTATGTATAACGGCCATAACTCCCATGAAAATTCATATATTTTTGATGTTGATGAAATTTTAACCCGAACATAACAGATGAGCATTATTTGTAATTCAACAGTATACTTACATTGTGATTTCTGCAATGTGGTGCATAAATTGTCAAGTAAATGAGACGCATCTTTGCCTCCACTGATTCACTTGCAAAGTGTTGAGTAAAATTATTTCGTTGCAGACCTCCTTTGGGTCTTTTTATTATCACTACGACACACATAGTCCCCAGTTGGTAACATTGATTTCAAGGCCCTCCTAGATGAGAGACTGGCATTCCACTTAATGTCTATGTTCCATGCTGGCATGGATTGGAGAGTTATTAATGTAGAAATATGGTATCGTAGCTACTAACAGTTGAGGGTTGCGTAGTCTAGACAGCGTTTTTAGATTTCATTATTCTCTTTAACCTGGGCAAAGCTGGGTATTTCTGCTAGTATATATATATATATATATAGGTTTAGATTTAGATTCAAAAATTGAATATGGTACTTATGTTTAGGCACCAGAATATAGTATGGTATGGTATGGCATTATATAAAAACCATTCCATGTTGCTTATTTTGATTTTATATATATATATATATATCATCATCATCATCATCATCGTTTAACGTCCGCTTTCCATGCTAGCATGGGTTGGACGATTTGACTGAGGACTGGTGAAACCGGATGGCAACACCAGGCTCCAATCTAATTTGGCAGAGTTTCTACAGCTGGATGCCCTTCCTAACGCCAACCACTCAGAGAGTGTAGTGGGTGCTTTTACGTGTCACCCGCATGAAAACGGCCACGCTCGAAATGGTGTCTTTTACGTGCCACCCGCACAAGCCAGTCCAGGGGCACTGGCAACAATCTCACTCGAAAATCCTACGGGAGCCAGTCAGGCGGTACTGGCAATGGCCACGCTCAAAATGGTGCATCTCATGTGCCACCCGCACAAGAGCCAGTCCAGGGGCACTGGCAACGATCTTACTTGGCTTGCCGGGTCTTCTCACGCACAGCACATTTCCAAAGGTCTCAGTCAGTAGTCATCGCCTCGGTGAGGCCCAATGTACGAAGGTCTTGCCTCACCACCTCAGCCCAGGTCTTCCTGGGCCTACCTCTTCCACGGGTTCCCTCAACTGTTAGGTTGTGGCACTTTTTCACGCAGCTATCCTCCTCCATTCTCACCACATGTCCATACCAGCGCAATCGTCTCTCTTGCACACCACAACTGATGCTTCTAATGTTCAGCTTTTCTCTCAAGATACTTACACTCTGACGGGTATTCACATTGACATTACACATCCAACGGAGCATACTGGCTTCATTCCTTGCGAGCTTACGTATGTCCTCAGCAGTTACAGCCCATGTTTCACTGCCATGTAGCATGGCTGTTCGTACGCATGCGTCATACAGTCTGCCTTTTACTCTGAGTGAGAGTCCCTTTGTCGCCAGCAGGGGTAAGAGCTCTCTAAACTTTGCCCAGGCTATTCTTATTCTAGCAGCTACACTTTTAGCGCACCCACCCCCACTACTAACTTGGTCACCCAGATAGCGGAAGCTATCGACTACCTCTAGTTTTTCACCCTGGAATGATATATATATATATATACATATATATATATATATATATATATATATATATATATATATATATACATATACATATATATATATACATATACATATACATATATATATATATATATATATATATATATATATATATATATATGTATATATATATATATGTATATATATATATATATATACATATACATATATATATATATATATATATATATATATATATATATATATATATATATATACATACATATATTATAAATTAACTACCAGCATAAATAATTGGTAAGCTAACTCAAATATATATATATCATCCGAAGCGTACAGTATTATATATCCATCATGGCTGATTTTACCAATCGGTTTTGTGCTAGGGGTACATTGGAGTGTTAGGTAACAATCTGATTATATAACCCTATGCTCATCAGAAGTAGCCAACATGGAGCCATATTTCATTCCATATTGGCTACCTCTGATAAGCATAGAGTCATATAATCGCATTGTTACCTAACACTCTGTTGCTCTGTTGTATCCCTAGCGTGAAATAGATTGGTAAGACCAGCTGTGATGGCTCTATAATACTGTACACTTCAGATAACATCCCCACTCTATTGACAAATATACAAGTGCATCTTTTTCTTGACTTATGGACTTAGATGACTTATGTATATATATATATACACACACACACACTCACAGATACATGTGTGCATTCACACATACATTTATACAGGTCAGATCAGAATAAGATTCTCTGTAGTATATAAGCTGATTCTGCAGCAAAATTATATGAATTTTCAGAGGACATTTGTATTACCCACACTTTCTATAGATGACAAAGCTTTGAGTTGGCAGTGTACTTTACTTATTATATGCATAATAAAGTTATCATGAACAAGTAGAAGCACTTACTAAGATCTGAGGTTTTTTTTACATACTTTTAGACAGACATAGTCTATGTATCTTAATGTCTATTGCATGTATTTGGATGTTAAGTTTATACATATAACTCCATTTCAAATGTTACAATTATTAACATTTTCATAGGAAGGTTTTGATTTATGTATGAAAGCATTCCATTCTATGACAAGTAACATCTGTGAAAGTTTGAGTTGCTTTAGTCACTGGACTGCAGTTATGCTGAAGCATCACCAAGAAGGGTTTAGGTGAACAAATTATTTCCAGGCTTATATTTCTATAAGTCTGTTACTTATTCTATCATTCTCTTTTGTCAAACTGCTAAGTTTTGGGGACATAAACAAACCAACACCTGTTGTCAAACAGAGGTGGGGACAAACATAAGCGCAATGACACACACACACACACACCCATTTGCACACATACACACTCATATGCACGTGCACACACACACACACATACATACATGCACGTGATGGATATCCATACAGTTTCCATCCTCCAAAATCCACTCACAAGGCCTGGGGCTATAGAAGAAGATATTTGATCAAAGGCGCAGCACAGTAGGACTGAACTTGAAACTGCATGGTTGCAAAGCGAGCCTCTTAACCACAGTCAAGCTTATGCCTATTTTCCATTATTATAATATAAAATTACATTTCTACATCTGTATATTTTTTTGTGTCTAAATGTGTAAATGCACACACACACACACATGCATGCATACACATGCATGCATACACATGCACACACACATACATACATGCACGCATGCACACACACACACATCCATGCACATACACATACACAAAAATAGATGCATACACATATACACACACGTGAGAATTAAAGCAAGTTAAAGTGTGAGTTTTATATATTACATTACATGGAATAGCAAAGAGCAGGGAAAGAGAAATATCAAGAGAGAGAGAGAGAGAGAGAGAGAGAGAGAGAGAGAGAGAGAGAGAGAGAGAGAGAGAGAGAGAGAGAGAGAGAGAGAGAGAGAGAGAGAGTGAGAGAACTAATATAAGTTAGAGTTAAATTAAAATGTTTTACATTGGTTGTTTGACAGATAAACAAATGGGTAAGAAAGAGGCAGGTTGAGAGTCAAAAAAGAATTATATTTCCAATGACAGGCCGGATGTAAAAGATGACCGAATCATTATGTGTCATGTAGAGTTCAGCTAACTGCTTGACTTCGTATTTACTGGTTAAAGATTACAAGGGTCAAGGAAAAACTTGAGGAATCAAATAATCAAAATGCCTTTGTAAAGAATATTGTACTTAATGATTAACACAAAACATTTTTTTATACTAAGATTTATGTTTGTATAATTTATTTCCTACTTAATAAAAATAGGCTTACCACATCTGAACATTCAACAAAAAAGGACATTTTGGTGCTATATAAATTTGAAGCAGCTGTGGTATTAATTTTGCATGTTTGCATAACTTTAATACATAAATACATGATGAAAGTTTGTCTGTCTGCCAAATTCGACGATGACTGAACAACTGTTAATATATATCTAAATTCAAAATATGTAGTGGCATTTCGTCTGTCTTTATGTTCTGAGTTAAAATTCTGCTGAGTTCAAATTTGCCTTTCATTCTTTCAAGGTCAATAAAATAAGTACCTGTTAAGCACTGGGGTTGCTGAAATCAACTTAACTCCTCCCCCAAAATTCTTGGTCTTGTGCCAAAATTTGAAACTAATATATCTATCTATCTATCTATCTATCTATATATATATATATATATATATATATATATATATATATATATATATATTTATTTATGGGTTTCAGCCAAGTGGCTGCGGTCATGCTGGAGCAGCTGAATGGGGTACCTACTTTTACTACATCTGTTTCATTAAGAGTCTTTATTTTGATGTAAGTATAGTATTGTCAAGTATATAGTATGCACAACATCCATAAAATCACATCTGTTACACAACTCAACCAAATAAACATGCAAGTAGTGACATGTTAGTTAATCAACATATCATTAACAAGTGAAATTTCTAATCAGAATTACCAACATCTAAGAAATGTAAAATGGGTGTCAGTCACTAAGAATGGATAGCAGGGTGATATAAATTAAAGAACAGTTAAAGGTAGTTTTATTCCAAAGATGTCATTAAACTTAGTGACCTCATTCATAAATGTTGGGAGTGACAGAACATGCTTGTATATTGGCAGATAGCAGGCGTGATATTTGATCCTATCAAAACTTTTTCAAACAGCTGCCAACCTTTTTCAAGAAAAAATATTTCCAGTGTTATATTGTTTTGAGGTTAACTACATTAATGAGTGACATGATTAATAAATTCCAGTGTTATTTGTTCACTTAATTAGTTAAGCTTGATAAAAGCACTATACCTGTAGCATATATAATGCAATCTATAGATACAGGTATACAATGTACCCTATACATATAGAACCCCATTTAAAAAAAATTAAATTCATTGAGGAACTCAAGAAATCTTCTGAAACCTTAGTCTGGTTGGACAAGACTGGAAATCTATATAGGTTTAAGTTCAATCATAATGGAAAACTTACACTTAAGGGATTGGATTGTAAGATAACTTCAAGGTTTACATTGGACCACATCAACTCTGAAGGATCATGGTGTGCATACCAAACCTCTTAAAACTAAAACACCAAGAATTAATCTGAAGAATCATAAAAATAGCTGCAGTTTATTTTTGGTTAAATGTTTCTCATGCAGTTGACTTACTGAGAAAATAGCATCAGTAATGGTTCTCCTTGATACAAAACCAAACAGCATTTCATCTGGACTTACTATCTTCCTAATTAGTTGAACAATGACCCTTTCTGTAACTTTCATCACCTGGTTCAGCAATTTGATACCTCTGTAATTACTTCTGTTTATGGCATCTCCCTTACCTTTGTAAGAGTTGACTTTAATACTGCTATACCAGCCATTAGGTATGATACCTTCCTTGACATTATTGGCTATATGGGTGATTAGGCTGTGTCCCACTCCACCAAATATTTGAAGCATCTTAGCAGTAATTCCTGACAGGCCACGGGCTTTCCTTATCTTCATATCTTTTATACTGCTGTCAACTCTGATGGCTGGTCCCTCTGTTGGGTCTACATTAGTAAAACTCTTCTTCTACTATGCATTCTCCACATTAAGTAGTCTTTTGCAGCAGTACTTCCATGCCTGTTTCTTTTCAGAATCACAAAGTGGTGAGTGAAATGTGTAATTTTGGTTTTAACTAACTTTTTTTTCTTCTGTTACTTAGTCTGTCTACAATGCTTTCACATGATTAGTTGAAGGGAAAGGTGAAGAGTGAAAGAAAAAGAGGGTAAGGTGAAGAGTGAGAGAGAAAGAGGGAGAGTATTGTGTATTAAGTTAATATAAAATTGGGCATAAAGTATGTAAAGTGTATATATAAAGTGCATTAAGTAATCATTGTATTCCAATTTCCTTCACTTGATTAACAAATAAGCAAATACCTTTAAATACAGACACAGGCTATGCTTTCAGGTTTTCTTGGATAAAGTTTTCAGAAAAACTCAATAAGTTTACCATTAATTCTGTGAAATATTCATGGGTCCCGCTAGTCTATATATAAATATATATACACACACACATATAGATAGATGCATACATATGCACACACATACACATTATATCTATCCATCACTATCTCCTATTGTTTCTTTCTCTTTCTCCCTCATGCTATTGACATCCATCAAACTCAGTCTGCCAAATCATTGTTCCATCCTTCACTCTTTCTCCTTCATATCACTTTCTCTCCCTCGATCATGTTATTTCTGTTCAATGTCCTTTTCAGCAATCACCATGTAGAGTTGTCTAGCACTCATATCCTTTACATCCTCTGCTATGAACTTCTTTTCTCTCAATCATTTTGATTTTCTTCTATTACTCTCTTGCTTGAGTTCTCTTTTATCTGCCAAGAACGAGACAACTTGCTGAGTCTGGTGATCAAATGAATGAAGACAACCTAGAGTAGAGAGGATTCCTACTCCAGCTGTGAATCCTGATGGATGAGGGCTCTGTCTTCATCTTCATGCTTGTTTTATTTATCATACTACTGCCAACTAGGATAGCTGGCCCCTCTTTCTCCCATGTCTCCTCCACTTTTAGTAACCTGTCATAACTGCGTTTCCATCCCTTTTTCTTTTCAGAATCACTAAGTGATTTATCTGTACACATATCCCACCTACAAAACTCAATCCTCTCTGACATGCCATCTTCAAATCTGGAACATCTCACCATTTTGATCCTCATGTTTTACTTTCTACTTCTCACTTTTCTACATAAACCTGACATCTAGCTTCTCTCCATGCAAACTGGTATAATTCTCTGCTGTCTCCATTTTTCCAGTCTTTTCAAGATTGTCTTTGTTTTTATAGGTTTGTCAATTTCACTGTTTTACCATCGTTCTACCCTTGGTCCAGCTGGGACTTTGTACTAGTCACATATTTAGTCCATTGTCTTCTATGCTGTATATTTCTATCTCTTCCTCCTTTTTGTTAAATGCTTTAGTTAGGATTTTTCTGAATTTAACTGTTTGCTGAATCTTTAAGTTTCCATATCTTCCTTTCCCTGATTAGATTGTATATTCTTCATCTGAGCAATATTTTGAATTTACAAGTATCTGTTTATCCCACTTTCTGGTGAGAATGAAGTTAATCTGACTTGTGCACCCAGAAAGTTGATAAGTTACTGGTTGGTTTCCTAAAGATAATGTTGCAGATTATCTGTTCATTTGTATCATATTTGTATCTTTCTCTTTTGATATATGTGTGTGTGTTTCTTAGTGAGCTTGCAAATGTGTGAATTGTATATATGTTGGTGTGATTTCGAATTGTGTCCATTTCATAAATGACTTAAAATTACATTGTTTTTGCAATAGTAGATACGTTTTAACACCACAATGTACTGTTTCCACTAAAATAATGCAGTAGAAAAACAGACTCTCAGTTTTAATGTGGTATATATACATACACAGACAAGCAGACCTTACCCATGTATATATATACACACACACATAAACGTTTGGTGATGCAAACAGGAAAAATAGAACTTAAAAACATGAGTATATAAATGTATAAATGTTTTTTGTTAATAATTGGCAGAAGTTACAGAGTGACTCAAGAACTAAGAGTTATGAGTGTTAGCCCTTATATATATAATTTAATTATTTTTTACATATGCTATACCACAGTATACAAGCAAATAGACATCACTCTACTTGCATATAAGCCCCTGGCCAGTAATTCCCTTTGTTTTGAGATGATGTGAGCCCATCATACAGACAAGTCACAATAATAGGAAAACATCGGTATCTACCATTTTCAGTCAGTGAAGGTGAGTTGTCTTGCCTGGTCTGTGATATTCAGTGTTGTTTAACACTTGGTATTGTGTAGGGAACTTTTCCTGGACACAATCTCATAGCAAGTAAACATTTAACCAAAACACATACACTATGTATGTGAGATCACTAATGTTTACATTAGCACAAGTCATCATGATACAGGTAACTTTTTCCAGTATTCAGTTCTCCATGTCAGCTAACTTTTTCCCAATTACAACTTTAATCTTTATGCTCTCTAATGCCATTGACTGTTCACCAATATATCAAGCTGTTCCTGAAGAAAGACATAAAAAAGTTGTCAAATTTAACTGAACATCCTGTCTGTCTGTCTGTCTGTATGTATGTGTGTATGTCTGTACATACATACATGCATACTTCATGTATATATTCACTCACTTGTTTGTTAGTTTTTCATCCATTTATCAATGGTTGGATGGAGACTTATTTGAGGCAGTATTTAGTGGGCAGATGCCCTTGCTCTTGTCAAGCCTTACCTGTTTTGAATCATGACTAATAAAAGCATAGAGTGACAAGATGTAGTGTTAACTGAGAAAGTAAACATAGCATTACTGTTTTGCTCAGGAGATGACAAATGGAAACATGAAATTCAACATTCAACATTCATACACACACACATGCATATATGTGACAGGGTTCCATATAGTTTCCATCTATCAATTTGATTCACAAAGCATTGTTGACCTAAAACTATAGAACCCTAGATGTCATGCAGTGGAATAGACCTTAGAATTAAGAAGTTGCAGAGCAAATTTATATTTTTTAATTTTATTGCATTTATTTATTGTATTCTTTTTTTGAATTCATATTGATCTATGGTCATTGATCATTACTTCCTTAATGCAATCCCTAAATGGTAATCTGCTGAATACATTTATTGTTTATGAACATATAATGAGACTATTTGCTCTTTGTAGCAGAGTTGATGTTTTAACTTGCCATGAAATGTTCTGAAGAGTAGTCTGTTTACAATGTTATAGCACAATTGGTGCATATATATATTTATATGCAAATTTATTTATATATGTGTAGCAGAAGATGTAGTTTTGATTATGTAACTAATATGGATTAGGAAACAGTGTCAACAAATGGAATACACATTCATTCACTCACTTCTTTTATCTGATCAATTCTTATACATACATATATATACACACATATAAAAACACATGCACACACCTTACCCCCATGCTAGCATGGAAAATGGACATTAAATGATGATGATGATGATGCTATGTGCATATATAATACACATATGTCCAAAGACATATACATATGCAGATATACATATATTCAAATACAACATGCACATGTACAAACATACTTTTATTTATCAATTTTGCAGAAAGAGAGAGAACTCAGTTTTTCCAAGATTCTTTGTTGATAGTGTTTTTCTTTTTACTTGTTTTAGAACAATAATGAACGACTGAGATTATGAAATCCAACCATCTTGTTCTTGGTCTACCCTTAGGTCTCTTGCCTGCTGGCTTGGCTTGAGATTCTTTCCTGTGATGTTCTAATCATATGTCCATAGTACTGGAACTGTGACCTCTCAATGTGGAGAAATAGTGGCTTGATCTGAAGAGGCTCCTTCATGTCTGAGTTACACCCTGTTGAATAATATTACTCAAGAAATTCTTTCAGGGAATCTCATTTCAGTCACTGGTATTCACAATTGTACTCTTTTGGTCATTACCTAAACATCATCATAATTAACATTTAACATCTGTTTTCTCTGCTGGAATGGTTGGATTGCTTGACAGGAACTGCCAAGGCCAGGGTCCACACCAGGTTCCATAGTCTGTCTTGGCTTGGTTCCTACAGCAGGATGCCCTTCCTAATGCCAACCACTTTACATAATATACTGGGTGCTTTTTATGTGGTACCAGCACCCACACCAATGCTTTTTAAGTGGGACCCAGTATAAAAGATAATTTTGGATAATACTTGGGATGATGCTCTAACTTCTGAATGTAGCATTAAATACTTCTCTTTTATCTCTTAGTTAGGATGGAAGGCAGTGCTCATGATCCTCCACAAAGTCTCCAAGATTAGTGGGAGGAAAGCATCCCCAAACTGGAAACCTGGCTTGAATGTTTGTCCCAACTAAAGGCATCCAAGGTGGTGGGTGGTGGTGTGAATATGGGCAATGAATTGAGTTTGCCATTCAAGTAGACATTTGTGAAATTTGAACTCAGAATGCAAAAAAAAAAAAAAAAAGACTTTAAAGCAATCTTTCTGATGTTATTATTATTGTTCCACTATTTCTTCAACTTGGGTTGGTACATATTTTTATCTGTACAGATAAAAGATAGCATTAACCTTGGCAGGAATTGAACTTACAGTGTTAATAATTAGAACAAATGCTGCAAGGCATTCTAAATGATATTCCAATGACTCTTCCAATATATTGCTTATGAGTTATTGTGATGTATTGTAGAATTGATATTTTATGGAGTTATTTACAATCTTTGTTACTGAAAGGTGGCTGCAAAAGATTTAAATGTCTAGAGTCACAGAGATTTTACTTGTGATTCTATACTCTAATGTTCTTGAAGAAAAAGCATCTAACTTCATTAAGCTTAACAAAACTTGAAGTAGGTCATTGCATTGTCTTCCTTCATTACAATGAAACTGGAAAACATAGAGCTATTTTATAAGTATAAGTCACTCAGGAACAGGCTTGTGCATGCAAAGAAGGTAAACAAAGAATATAATACTGAACACAATAAGCTGTAGAATATTTAGTTTACTATATTATGGTTGAATAGTATTGGCTGTGTAAATGTTAAATGGTGCTAAAGGTGTAATGTAATTAAATGAATAAAGTTGTTCAGTCTATTATGAATGTGCAATTTTCAGTATACCCTATAACAACAATTTGATAGAAACAAATGTATAAATAAACATAAATAAAGAATATACAAAGGTTGTTTTGCACACCTATTTGTGTGTATTGCACACCAATTCATTTTAAAGTTTAAAAATCTGAAAAAAGTCGACATCATACATGATTATGTATATAAATAACAAATATGCCCCAAAAATAACTAAACATCATAAATGATCTATTCTGATTTATGCTAATTTCTATCTTTTACTTGTTTCAGTCATTAGACTGCAGCCATACTGGGGCACTGCCTTGAAGAATTTTTAGCTGAATGAATTGACTTCACTACTTATTCTATTTTAAGCCAGATACTTATTATATCAATTTCTTTTGCCAAACTACTAGGTTATGGGAACATAAACACACCAACACTGGTTGTCAAGTGGTGGTGGGAGACAAACACAGACACAAAGGCACACACACACACATGTATATACCTATATGTAATATATATTCTTTCAGTTTCTGTCTACCAAATCCATTCACAAAACTTTGGTTGGCCAGAGGTTATATAGTATGATATTTGCCCAAGGTGACAGGCAATGGGACTGAACCCAGAACCATGTGGTTGGGAGGCAAACTTCTTACCACACAGCTATGCCTGAACCTATGCTAACTTTTTCCTGTAATTGATACCTTTTTTCAGAATTTCTACAAATTTCTTATCCCAGGATCATTATTCAAGTTGATACCTTTGTATTGGGAGTGATGGAAGTGATTGATAGTGATGATGGGTGATTGTGCTAAGGATGATGATTATGATGATGATAAGGACAACACAAATGGTGATACTGATTGTAGTAATGGAAATGATGTTGATGAAGGTGGGTGATGGTGTGGTTATGTTGTGGAGAAGGTGTTGATGATAATAGTAATGATGAAGATTTTGGTGGCAAAATTGGATGAGTTGGGGTGTTGGTGTTTAATATAGTAGAGGGTAGTGAGTGATGATGATGATGAGGATGATGATGATGATGATATTAAAGGTAAGTATAGCAATAAGCCCATAAAAAACATTCTCTAAAAAGATTTAAGATGTAAAGGGCTAGGTTGCCTATTAGGCTGACAGTGGATGTACATACATGTGTTCAAACAAACATGCATGTAGGAATATATACAGAGAGATGCACTTGCAGCACCACTGCCACTATCTCTACAATTAACTTCATAATCTAAGTTTTCTTAGCTACCAGTTGGCCTTTCCCAGACTAAGAAGAGGACATCAGTGCATCCCATTTGGCACAGAGCTGATCTATATCTCATGTAAGCTAATTCTCTTCCAAATCAGTTGAGCTATAATTCATTTTGTTACTTTTATATCCTGGTTCATTAATCTGATTCCTCTGTAGTTGTTTCTTTTTTAGAGCACATTTGCCAGTGTAAAAGTTGATAGTCCTGATGCTGCACTAATTTTTGTGACATATTATATTGAGTCTTCTCATTAATGTTTTTTTCAATTGCATGAACCAAAAGTTGGAGGGGGATGGGATAAAGTACCTGCATCAACTTGCTATAAAAGCAGGTAGTAATTTTACCTTGTCCTTATTCTTAGTACAAGTCTTGAAGAGTGCAGTTTGATTTTAACAGTTATAATGGAAGTGACAAAGGAACATATTTGGCATATTTTGCTTTATGAGTTCAATATAGGCAACAATGCAACGGAAAGTGTGAGGAATATTAATGCAGTATATGGGGATTGGACAATAAGTGCAAGCCAGTGTCAATGGTGGTTCCAAACATTCTGTGCTGGAAACAACAGCTTAGAAGACAAGCCTTATCCTGGAAGATCTGCAGAGCTTGATGAGAACACCCTGCAAACCCTGGTGGAACAAAATCCTATCATAACTGTTGAGGAACTGGCAGAGAAGCTTGGATTTGGTCATTTAACCATTCATCGATACCAGCATAACATTAGAAAAGTCAGCAAATTGGGTCAATGGGTTCCTCACAAACTTTCCAAGTGTAATCATGTGCAGAGAGTGAATGTGTGCTCTTTGCTGTCATGTTTCACAAATGAACCTATTTTTGGACTGAATAGTGACTGGTGATGAGAAATAGTTTCTCTATAAAAATGTCAAGTGCCGAAGAAAGTGGGTAGGGAAAGGAGAAACACCAGCGCCCCAGGCTAAAGAAGGTCTTCAACCATGTAAGGTGTTATCTGTTTGGTGGGATATGAAAGGTTTAGTCCACTTTGAACTTTTAAACCCAAACCAAACGATAACAAAGGAGATCTACTGTGAGCAGCTTGGGCAGCTTAAGTCAGCTCTATAAGAAAAACAACTATCTTTGGTTTCAAGACAAAAGATGTTCTTTCATCAGGATAATGCTCGGCTACATACAAGCAGTTTGAATGGGAAACAATGCCCCACCCACCATATTCATCGGATATTGCCCCATCTGATTATCATTTATTCCGCAACCCTTCAAAATCATTTGGATAGAAAAAATATGAATTTCGTAGACGAGGTCAGAACAGTACTGGAGGAGTATTCTTCATTGTGGACAAGTGAATTTTGGAAGAGGGGCCTTGCAGGTCTACCAGAGCATTGTAGAAAATGAAGGAGAGTATATTTCAGATTAAAAATAAACTTTGTCTATATTAATTTTGAAAAATAAAAGAAGTATTTAAAAAAACGCATTATTTACAGGATGACCCAATGTGTGTGTGTGTGTGTGTGTGTGTTTGTGTGTGCCCACATGTTTGTGTTTTAAATGTACATATGTATGTATACATGTATAGACTCTTGTATGTATGCACATATGCAAGGACATGTGTATCAGAGATGTATCCAGGTTCTAAAGTTAGTGGGGAGATAAAAAAAAGGTGCTGTGACACACATCAAACAATTTTTAACTCATTTCTCTTATATTACATTTGAAATATTTCATTAGTTATAATGTACATAATTGTATTTAACATTCATTAATTTCATGTTTCAGTAACTATGTAATTATGTATGAAATTTACAACTACTGAAGGGTTAAAAATGTTTTGGAAAGTGCCAATTTTGAAAAATGTGCTGGGGTTGAGGAGCAGTCACTCCCCTTGCTCCCCTTTTAGCTACACCACTGATATGTATGTGTACACACACACATACATATTTAGCCAATATTGTGTACTTAGATGAGGTGCAGTTCAGTTTGTACCAGGAATAAGAACTGATGCCATCTTTCTATTGACACAACTGTAAAAGTACTTAGCTATGAATAATTCCTATTTCTGGCATTCATCAAAATGGATTAGGCCTTTGACTTGTTTTAATTGTCTGTAATCTTGTGGTTGCTAAGGAAATCAGAAGTAGATGAATAGTTTGTGAGGACCATAGAAGCCAAATACTGAGACACAGCCAGCAAACTGTGAGTTAGCCAAAAGTTCAGTGATAAATTTACTGTGCATATAGGAATCAATCAGAGCTCAGTTCTCAACCCCTTCTATTTATAATTGTCCTACAGACTATAATCGAGGAAGTTAAGATCTGTTATATGTAAGAAATCCTGTATACAAAGTTGAATCTGCTGTAGATGTAGGATAGAAATTCCAGACTTAAAAACAAAATCAAGAATCAAATGGCCTCAAAGTAAACTTTAGATAGATAGAAGTTCTATATGAAGTAGCCAGTGTAAACTATAGTTACATAAGAGATATAATGTGATTACATGCAGACTGACAGAGAAAGTAGACTTCGTATGTAGAAGATGCGCAAGATCAGTTAATTGTAAGAATACATGTGAAATATCTCCTTCAAATGTTTGGGAAGTTCACTAGAAGTTACTTCTGGTACTTAGATGACCCATGTGGAGGTTAGGTGAGTGTCCTGAAAGCATAGTTTTCAGAGTAAGAAATGGTTGGGAAAAATTTAGAGAGCTATTAACTCTGCTCTCAGCAAAAGGTTTTTCTGTCAGTGAGAAGGAAATATTGTATGATACTAGCATATGAAATGCAATAATACATTGAACATTCTATAAAGTAATTGATATTAGGAAGGGTAACCATTTATAGAAATTGGAACTTGTGAATGACATGTGACCCTTTGACTAATGTAGCTATGTAGCAACTCCAAGTGAGAACTGATTTAGACTGATGACTCAGCCAACACAGAGTAACATGCAAAGGATGAGGAGGAGGAAGAGGAAACATGTAGAGGATGACAATTGTGTAAAGAAATGTAAGGCACCCAAAGTGTATGGAACTTGTGCTAGAGAAAGACCCAAAAAGACAGGACAAAGTGGTAAAGACGGAAGAGATGACAATGGACTACCATGATAGGTTATACACTATACTGGAAAAGACCTGCGAGCATGGTGAAGCAAAAATTAAAATGACAGTAGTGATGGAAACTGAGAGGTATAAATATATCTACATGTGGGATTCTTGACCAACACGCCCGTTAGGTTTACATCTATTACTCTCCTTTCACCTTTTTGATATTTTCTTATCCCTCTATCACTTACCTTCTCTCCTTTCACTCTCTCATTTATTCACTGTACCATGCTGCTGGTGTAACTAAGGATTGTAGTGAATCTCTGCTATTCACAGTGCCATGCTGTCTGTGTAACTAGGAATGGCATTGTATTCAGCTGATGTCCTCATCTCTCTGATAATCACTTATTCTCTTATTCATGCCATCCATAAGGCCCTATATATAAAGGATTGTGTCTGATCTATTTGTATTCAATACACTCTATCATTACCTTTCCTGTACAGCCAGTCACCACCCCATGTTAATGACATTCATCACTCTCTTATCATCATCCATCTCTATTATTACACATCACTCACTCTTCTCCTCCACCATACTCTCCCCTCAACCCCTACCATTATCCACAGATGGAATGGTGACTCTTCTCCAAATCAATGCCCCAAACTCAAGTTACACTGACAATGTCAGATAAATTTTTTGATGACTTATAAGTAAAAATATACCAGTTGCTATGAAACAGCTCTTAAATGGTCAGTGGAGACTTAACATCCAAGTAGAGGGGGAAAAAACAATGTAAGAACTGGTCATATATTACAGGAAAAATGTTCTTAGGACACCAATCGAACTATGTCTATAACTATGTATTCCTGTACAATTAATGGTGTCATGATAACAAAAACCCTCTTCACAATGGATTTCAACTGACAGATACTCAATCACTAAATTAAATTATTATCCAGGCAAAAATAGTAGAGCATCCCACTCAGTTCAGACGGGTTCTGATCATTTTCTGCATTCAGCAAATTTTGTTATGATCATCAATGCATGCACGCAAAGAGTACCAAAACAACATAATGTGAACAAAATCACCAACCTGACAGATGATGGACAGATTATGTTTTTCAATGAAACAACAAACGAAATAACAGAAGACAAAAGAAGTTGTTGGTTTGAAAGCTCAAAAGCAAGCAATGAGCTCACTATCAGAAACAGAGATATGCTGTGTACAAAGGTGATTAGCTAGAACAGGTATGCTTATAACCCAGACGATATTGTTAAAGCTGAACAATACATAGAACTGGATGAGGTAGTCAAAATACAATAGAACAAAAACCTTTAAGACAAAAAAAGAACTAGTTGAAGTTGACCTCAAGAACAATAAGTCACAAGCTGTTTGAGTTAGTCTGTGAAATGGAGGGAAGAACAAAAAATATACAGAGTTATTAAAGGTGAAGGTAGCAGCACATGTACAAACATAGCAGAGGTATCTCAATATCAGAAAAATAATTTTGAACAAGTGGCATGTAAAAAATCAATGTTGAGCCTCATGGAAGTGAAGTGGCTGAGTTCCCTTTGAGCATTAGGCCTCATGGATGCAATGTGGCTGAGTTCCTTTTGAGTGTTGGGCCTCACAGAGTCAATGACCAAGACCTTTGGCATTATGTCTTGCTTGAGAAGACTCATCAAGCCAAGCAAAATCACAGTCATGGCAAATACCAGTGTCATGCAAATGGCACCTATGCTAGTGGCACATAAAAGCACCCATTACATTCTTGGAGTGGTTGGTGTTAGGAAGGGCATCCAGCCATAGAAAACCATGCCAAATCAGACTGGAGCCTGGCACAGCCTTCCAGCATGTCAGCCCAGTCAAACCGTCCAAACCCATGCCCATATGGACAATGGATGTTAAATAATGATGATCTTAACACTAAATTCCATCACAACCCAGAACCAATATCAGAAAGCCTTGATGGTCTATTTGATGAGCTAATGTAGAAATAACAAAAGGAAAAAAAAAACCCAGAAAAGATAACAGCCACCTATATAGCACACTTAATATACACACAGTTGCTGCAGTATTTGTTCTGAAACAGCATCTCTTATGGACTTGCTGTGTTAAAAACATTGCAGTGACAACACATTTTAGCCTTTTTAATAGCATGTATTCACAAGCTACAGGCTTGTGAATTTGTGATCTCTGACATAGGAAAAAGTGAATGAAATATTCACTGATGCTGTGAATAGCCTCCAGGCTTATCAAAATTCCAGTATATGCAGTTGAAGCAGTATTTAATTGAAATAGCCATCTGTATAGCATACTTAATACAGGTACTATTAAAGCAGCACGGTCCCGAACGCGCTAGCTAGTCGTGAGTGGTCGATCCTAACCCTAACCCTAAACACGTATTCATTTGCACACGCGGGTTAGGGATAGGGTTAGGGTTAGGGTTAGGGATAGGGTTAGGGTTAGGATCGACCACTCACGACTAGCTAGCGCGGACGCGCGACTGCGCGTTCGGGACCGTGCTGCTTTAGTAGTACCCTTAATACATACACACATTGACGATAGGCTTGTTACAGCGGTATTTGTCCTGAGAGAGAGCATCTCTTATGGACAGTAAAAATGCAAAGCCCCTGGTATAGATACCATCAGTGCTGAAGTTTGTAAACCAGAAGGGTACATGATTAATATTCAATATAGTATGAAGAACAGAAATGACACAGAAATATTGGATTTGTATGCTGCTAACACCAAAAGGTGACAGACAAAACCTCAAAAACCAACAGGCTGATTTCACACTTATTTATACTAGAAAAAGTACTCAGTAGAATCTTTCTCAACATTATAAAAAATAAAAAGCAAGAGACCTAGTTTGATTTTAGACCTAAAAGAGGCACAGGCAATGGAGTTTTTCTAGTAAGACAAGTAATTTGAAAAAGCAAAAGAACAAGTGTTTTAACAGTTTATCTTCATCATTGTGTCGCAGGTAGCTTTAAGCTACCTGCGACACAATCTGGCAGAAGGCTGTATAGGTGATGACAACAATAAATACAGACTCAAAGGTAATGGAAATTAAGGAAACGCTATACAAAAATACCGAGCGTGCTGTAGATTAAAAAGCCAACAAATGGATTGATTTGAAGTATGTGTGACTCTGAAGCAAAGTTTCAGGTATTTTTCACCATTTTCAACATCTACCTAGTTTGCCATGAAAGGACTGGAAGACAATATGGTCGCAAAGGGATCAGAAGATATGAAAAGAAGGATCTCACCTCCTTGGGGTAAAATTTTATATAGGTACAGGAATCAAATATCGAAGTTGTGTGTGTGTGTGCGCGCACGCTTTAAATGCATCTGGGCAATATTTTTAGCCTTTGTCTCCTATTTAATTGTCATATTAAGAAAAATTGTTTGTTGCCACAAACACAACAATAACAGCGATAAATGTAATAATACTTCGAAATGTGCATCAGTAAATAAATAAAAAGAATATATTTCACCAACACATGCAAATTTTAAACATTAGACTAAAGTATAATTTAAATGCTATTGTCAAATTTGGGGGGTATTTCCATACATGCAATAAAGACAGTCATCGTATCTGTAGCATATAATATAAGCATACACACATGTTCAAACGTTGTTAATTTTAGCTGTGTGAGTTATCTGTTAATCACAAGTCTACTCCTATGTTGAAAAAGCTATTTATAAACTCGTACATGGATAAAGAAACCATATATGTGTGAGTGAACGCATAAAAATACAACTATATGTTGGGATCAACTAGTAGTTACGGGGATATACGAAGTACAATAATAGGACGGTGCTGTGATATGTAGTTATGCACGTCAAACTGTTACCCAGAACTAAATTACACTACATTACGCGTGCGTTCATAAAAATAGTGAAGGTGTTGAATCGTAACCAAGGAGACGTTGAAATGATGTTAATAAAAGTAGTAATAGTTAAAAAAAGTTTAAGAAGCACAGCAATTAGGAGACTAAAAACACGATTAGAAATAGGGAGGATAATTAGCGATTCGAAGATCTTATTTTCTTAATCATAACTTATGCTTTGGAAACGTAAACACTAAAATTTGAAGATAAACATTAGAAGTTTTTGAAAAGCGATGTTTACAGTCTATACTTGGATAATCATTACAAGGTATGCAGAAAATTACTTTTTACACGAAGAGCTCTTCAGATAACTGAGGTCAAAGGTAACGACGTGACTGAAATAGTTAAAATCATTACGTAAGGCCACTCAATCGGTGCTGCCATAAAAGCATACCAGGCAGTAACCAAAGCTCCTCCACCCAGCCATGGTTTTAAGGACCCAATGATTGTTTATGTAAGCAGCGGTTGTGTATGTAGTAACATCCTCTGTGCATCGTTGTACCTAGGATTTGTTAATCTGTTGGCTTCCCCCAACTGCAGAACCACGTGGTTAACCACCGAACTCAACGTTTCAATTCCGGGAAGACACAGGATTACCACGTGCAACAGCAGCAGAAGGACATTAGTTTAAAGCTGTTGACATACATACTCAGTCGGTACACACACATCCATTCATTCGTCTACGCGTGTGTATGTCCATACTGGTGTACCCTCGCGCTCGCACATGCATATATGAAACTTTGAATGATTACGTTTATGAAATTAAAGATATATATATTTTTGAAAAGTAAAGAAAAAAAAAGTTAATGTTTTAACTTCTCGAAGCCATGCATAAAAAATATGAAATTAAAAGCATAATAGAAATTTAAAAATTCCAGTCTATGTTAACTACAGATCAAACGTATTTTCTAACACTTTGTATCTGAATTGTAGAGGTACTACTAAAGAAGCGCGGACCCGAACGTGCAGTCGCGCGTCCGCGCTAGCTAGTCGTGAG
>NC_142944.1:29123940-29138940 GCF_046866305.1 Octopus bimaculoides | reverse complement strand
TTCGTGTTTAATGAAGGAGACGACGTTGGCATGTATATATATAACACATGTATATATATAATTATATATATATATATGTGTGTGTGTGTGTGTGTGTATGTATTTATAGTAAGGATTTACAACAAAACCAATGAGGAAGACAGGTGTGTAAACAACAAACAAACAAATGCATTAGTTTAACGCTTGGGAAGTGAGAAAGTCTTTAACATTTTGAGCCTACACTCTTCGACAGAAAGGAACACAGAAATAAACAGGGAGAGAAAATAGAAAAATGTTTAGTGGCTAGTGATATACATGCATATAAATATACATGTATATAAATATATGCATGCATGCACTGAATAACATCTCCCTTCTCCATGCCTCCTCCCACATTCCTTTTTCAGTTTTTAGAGTTGGTACTGTCAATGTAGGCACACTGAAAGGTAGGTCTAGTGAGATTGTAGAGATGCTTGAATAGAGACATGTTGATGTATGCTGCATACAAAAGGTAAGATGGAGAGGAGCTTCAGCCAGGGTCCTCACAGGCAAGGCACATAGGTATAAAATATTCTAGGAAGGTAACAGTGATGGAGTGTTGGCATACTCCTTGCGGAGAAATGGGTGGATAAGGTCACAGAGGTAGTCAGGATATGCTATAGAGTGCTTAAGCTCAGGCTGGTCCTGCAGAATAGTATAGCTACAATTATCTCTGTCTATGCCCCACATGAGGGCATACTCAACAATCAGAAGGACCACTTTTATGATACCCTTCTACAGGCTACCTCAAAGATGAATGGCAATGACCTCATCCTTGTGGCTGAAGATTTTAATGGACATGTCGGACAGCAATCCAGTATCTTCCATGGTGTTCACAGGGACCATGGAATCATTTCTCGAAATGAAAGAACTAGGCTACTGGAGTTCTGTGATGCATGTAACCTATTAATCTGCAACACTAACTTCAAGAAGCCAGACAGCCACCTGATAACCTATCAATCAGGTATACTCTGCTAGCCAGATTGATTTCATCCTCATCAGAAAGTGAGATGCAAGGTTTCTCTTAAATACAAAGATCCTCCCTGGTGAAGAAAGTACCCCCAGCATAGACTAGTTATTAGTAACTTTAGACTCGAGGCCAGATGGATGCCAAGAAGCAGACCAATCCAGAAAAGGTTTTAGAAGCTAAAGAACCCTTCACATGGTCAGAGATTTAGGGACATCCTCATTGAGAAATTTGATGAAAGGGAAGAGGAGCTACAGACTTCAGACATAGAGGGTATCTGGAAATTCCTACAGGACAGCTTACTGAGCACCACAGACCAAATCTGCAGCTGGTGCAAAGTCCCTTCCAGACCTAGAGTAATGTGGTGGTGGAATAATACGGTAGACAAGGCCATTAGAACAAAGAAACAGGCCTGGAAAGCTTGGAAGAGTGTGGGTAGCAGGGAACTGTACCAGATAGCCAGAAGGGAGGCTGGGAGACAGGTATACATAACCAAGGGAGAAGCAGAAAAGAAGCTGCCAATGTTCAGTGACGTGAGGACCAAACAACTGAAGTATTTCAGATTGCAAGACAGTGTGTGAGAGAAAATTGTGATGTTACAGGAGAGAAATGTGTCTGCATGGATGATGGTGCACTTGCTTTTAATGATTCTGCAAAGAAAGAGGCTTGGAGAAGCCATTATGAAAGTGGAGAATGAATGGGAGGAGGAGAGCCTACCAAATGTTGACCCAGTAGATGGTCCAGCTGCTTGAATAGACAGTATCCTGGTAGATAAAGCAATTAAGGATATGAAGACAGGAAAACCCCCGCTCATCAGGAATCACCACTGAGATGCTTAAAATATCTGGTGGTGTGGATTATGGTCTAGTCACCTGTATTGTAAACCAGGTAGTTCATGAAGGAGTCATACCCAATGACTGGCATAGCAGTACCATAGTCAACTGCTACAAAGGTAAAGGTGATGCTTTAGATAGAAATAACCACAGGGTTATCAAACTGCGGGATCAGGTAATAAAGGTCACGGAGAGGGTCATAGCCCAACTAATTAGGGACAGAGTCCACTTAGATGAGATACAGTTTGGTTTTGTGCCAGGTAGAAGCTCCGCTGATGCTATATTCCTGGTACATCAACTGCAGGAGAACTACCTAGCCAAAGATAAACCCCTATACTTGGCTTTTGTTGACTTGGAGAAAGCCTTTGACAGGGTCCCCCGATCCCTCATCTGGTGGATGATGTGGAAACTGGGGATTGATGAGTGGTTAATAAGAGCTGTACAGGGATGCCGTTAGTAAGGGTTGGCAATGAGTATAGTGAAGAATTCCGGGTAGATGTAGACGTTCACCAATGATCAGCCCTCAGCCCCCTCTTATTCATCATAGTCTTCCAGGCAATAAGAGAGGAATTCAAGACAGGTTGCACCTGGGAGCTCCTCTATGCTGATAACCTTGCTTTCATAACGAAATCACTACCAGAAATAGAGAAGAAATTTCAGATGTGGCAGCAAGGTTTAGAATCAAAGGACCTTAGAGTCAACCTAGCTAAAACCAAAGTCCTTGTAAGTAGGAAGGCAAACACATCCCAAACCCCTTCAGGTAGATGGCTCTGCTTGATCTGTAGAAAAGGCGTAGGTAGAAACTCCATAAGACGTACTCAGTGTTGCTATGGTGTAGCAACATCAAAGGAAGGTTAACCGGGAAGATAGCTTTTGTGTGCAGCAGATGCACAGGAGCAATAAACACTGCAGATACTCAGAAAGCTGATTCCATCACATGCCAGAGGGGGAAACTATAAGGAGTTGATAACTTCTTCTACTGAGGTGACAAAGTCTGTAGTGGGGTGGGGATACTCAGAGAGCATTGCCACTAGAATAAGAATTGGCTAGGCAAAGTTCAGAAAGCTCCTACCTCTTTGGTGACAAAAGGTCTCTCGCTCAGAGTGAAAGGTAGATTGCATGATGCATGTGTGCAAACTTCTATGCTACACAGCAGTGAAACATGGGCAGTGACTGCTGAAGACATGCGTAGGCTTGAAAGAAATGAAGCTAGTATGATCAGCTGGATGTGTAATGTCGGTGTGCACACATGACAGAGTGTATTCACCTTGAGAGAAATGTTAGACATAAGAAGCATCAGATGTGTGCAAGAGAGACGACTGCACTGGTATGGTCATGTGCTGCATATGGATGAGGAGAGCTGTGTGAAGAAGTGTCACTCCCTAACAGTGGAAGGAACCCGTGGAAGAGGGAGACCCAGGAAGACATGGGATGAGATAGTGAAGCATGACCTTCAAATGTTGGGCCTCACAGAAGCAATGACGAAAGACCAAGACCTCTGGAGATATGCTGTGATTGAGAAGACCTGGCAAGTAAAGTGAGATCACAGCCATAGCCTATACCAGTGTTGCATAACCAACCCATTTAATCATCAGGCGACATTCCTTGCTTGAGGAGACCTATTGAGTCAAGGAAAATCAAAATCAGAATCAAATCTAATCATATTCAAATGGAAATTGTAGTTGTGGCTGATGCCTGTGCCACCTGGCTGGCTCCCATGCTGGTGGCACACAATAAGCGCCATGCATGTGTGGGTCATTGGCAGTGCAGCCTGACCAGCTCCCCATGCCGGTGGCATGTAAAAAGCACCATCTGAATGTGGTTCATGCCAGCCTCCCTGCTCCGACTGGTTCCTGTGCCAGTAGCAAGTAAAAAGCACAATGCAAATGTGGCCGATGCCAGTAGCAATCTTTTTAGTGAAGTGACGTTGGATTGCTTCAAGCTCCATTGTTAGCTTGACACTGTGTGGTGACCACAGCTGAGAGTAGTAGTCTAGGCAGCTGAAGATGAAGGTCTTCCATAGAGTCAACATTAATTCCAGATCTCTTGTTCCAAATGTCCTTAGTATCCATCCCATAAATATACATGTGTATATATATATATATATATATATATATATATATATACACACATATAAATTCAAAAAAGGAAAAAAGTCTTTTACAAGAATTTTATCAGGAAGCCAGTGTGAACTCAGTTGATAGCTTCCGCTATCTAGGTGATCAAGTTAGTAGTGGGGGAGGGTTCGCTGAAAGTGTAGCTGCTAGAATAAGAATAGCCTGGGCAAAGTTCAGAGAGCTCTTACCTCTGCTGGTGACAAAGGGTCTCCCTCTCAGAGTAAAAGGCAGACTGTATGATGCATGTGTACAAACAGCCATGCTTCATGGCAGTGAAACATGGGCTGTGACTGCTGAGGACATGCGTAGGCTCGCAAGGAATGAAGCCAGTATGCTCCAATGGATGTGTAATGTCAGTGTGCATACTAGACAGAGTATAAGCACCTTGAGAGAAAAGTTGAACTTAAGAAGCATCAGTTGTAATGTGCAAGAGAGACGATTGCGCTGGTATGGTCATGTAGCAAGAATGGACGAGGATAGCTGTGTGAAAAAGTGTCACACCCTAGCAGTTGAGGGAACCTGTGGTAGAGATAGGCCCAGGAAGACCTGGGAAGTGGTGGTGAGGCACGACCTTCGAACACTGGGCCTCACTGAAGCGATGACTTCTGACCGAGACCTTTGGAAATATGCTGTGCGTGAGAAGACCCGGCAAGCCAAGTGAGACCTAAATCCCAGGCCTCTGCCAGGGGTGTAGCCAGCCCACTTATGCGTACCTTCCTTCATTGGACACTAAACTCGGCTTGCGAAGACCTGTTGGGCCAAGTGAAAGCGAAATCGTGATAGCACCTGTACCCAGCGTCGCCTTCCTGGCACTTATGCCGGTGGCACGTGTAAAGATATTCGAGAGATATCGTTGCCAGTGCCGTCGGACTGACTCCTGTGCAGGTGGCACATAAAATACACCATTTTGAGCATGGCCGTTGCCAGTACCGCCTGACTGGCCTTCGTGCCAGTGGCACGTAAAAGCACCCACTACACTTTCGGAGTGGTTGGCGTTAAGAAGGGCATCCAGCTGTAGAAACTCTGCCAAATCAGATTGGAGCCTGGTGTGGCCATCTGGTTCACCAGTCCTCAGTCAAATTGTCTAATCCATGCTAGCATGGAAAGCGGACATTAAACGATGATGATGATGATGATGATGTGTATGTATATATATATATATATATATATATATATATATATATATATATATAGATATATATATATATATATATATATATGTGCATATATGCAAATATATATGTATATATAATATATATATAATTAACGTCCGCAACCCATGCTAGCATGGAAAGCGGATGTTAAACGATGATGATGATGATGATATATATATATGTATATATATATATGTATATATACATATATATATGTATATGTGCATATATATATATATATATATATATCCACACACATATATATATGTATATATACATACATATATATATGTATGTATATATACATATATAGCTAGGATATCTTAAAGGTATGGTTTGTCCAACACAGATTGCTGTTTACTATAATACCCAGATCACATTCACTAGAAAACTTCTGGAAGTTGGTGCTGCTGAGGGAGTATGTAAAAGCTGTATGTATTTTTTATTACTTGTTTGTTTTAGAAGAAGGGACTTTGCAAACCTTCTGAGATGTGTGAAACTGATACCATTAATATTCATTTAAGCAGTTGCATGTTGACCTCCGCAGGGATGAGATTTCAAAAGGATGATGTTTTTTGGGGGGGAAGAACTGGATATAGCAGTTTGTGTGGATCCTGGGAGGGAAGAAGGAAGGGTAAGTGGACCAGGAATGGCTAAGCTGAGAAGGTACAAGATCAGCCAGCTCTGAAGAACAGACGGGGCCATTACAATAATAATAGTAAAGACAGACACGAACACTACCTTCTCTGATAATCTTCCTATTAATCCACTGCACCTCTTGTGTGTCCATAACTTACACTGGGTACACTGTATGGACTGTATGGAATTCCTTCCTACACTTTTCCTACAAATTGAACAGGGCCACCTACCTGAAGTGGGTCTTGTCTGTTTTCTTGATTACTAGGACTTTTAGTCTTTGCTAAGTTGACACTGAGATCAATTCCTGTTAGAACTATCCATAGCAATAAGGTTAAAGCAAAGAACCCAGATTGAACACAACCAACACCCCTTCAGACCTTTATGTTTACTCTGGTAGATTCTGTGAGAGCGGACAGCATCCTGCTGTCAGAGGTTTCACAGGTTCTTTTTCTGGACATTATAAGCTTTGATTCTTGGTTGATAATTATTGTGGGAGACATTTAACATCCAAGTACCAATCTCAAAATCCTATCTATCCCCAGCAGAGCAGTTTTAAGGGCTTGTTCTGCTCTGACGTCAATTTTGATTTCTCTGACATATTTCTCGAACTTGGTTGTTAGTGCTCTGAGTGTCCCTGGAATGACAGACACTTTCCTCATAGTCCACATTCTTGTAATTTCGTCTTTTATTTTTCATCTGTATGTTTTCGTCTTTTTGTCTGTACATTTCAGTCTTTTATGCATGCATTTCTAGGTATTGCAATATCTATAATCTTGGTTTCCTTTTTTCCTTTGTCTATCATAACAATATCTGGTCTCTGAGCATTGATTAGGGAGTCACAGTGGATTTTAAAATTCCACAGTATCTTATATTCCTTGATTTTGGTGCCCCCTTCTGGTTCATGTTCGTACCATTTCCCTTCTCTGTTCAGGCTGTACTTTTCCCATAGCCTTCAGTTTACAATTTTAGCCACGTTATTGTGCCTTCTTTTGTAGTGCTTTTGGGCCAGCTTGCTACACTCACTCACATATGTGAGATTGCTTCATTTCTACTGTCACACATCCTACAAAGGGGTGATTTGCTACTGTTGTCTATTTAGAATTTGATGTAATTTGTTCTCAGAGCTTGTCCCTGGGTGCTGCATATCAATGCCTCAGTGCATCCTTTCAGATGACTTTTTCTCAGCCATCTCCAAGAGTTGATCTCGTCTTTTCTCTTGATTTCTCTGAGGAATTGCCCATGCAGTGGTTTCATTTTCCAGTTGTTTACTTTCTCTTCTTCATTTTGTTTCTTAAATGCTTGTGGGTGTGTCACATTTTTGGTGGGTATTGCTTTATTAATTCTAACAGCAGTAAGCAAGGATTCACTTTGCTGTTTAATGTACCATCCTAGGCTGTTCTCCTTGTTGACAATACAGATCTTGCATCCTATGAGGCATCTTCCTCCCTTGTTCCTAGGTACACACAGTCTGTCATTATCACTTTTGGGATGTCGTTCCTTCTTAATTGTCATTACTTTACTGGTTTTCCTGTCCATTTCTTCAAGCTCGTTCTTGTCCATCTAACAATACTTGCACCATATTGCATTAAGGAAACAGACCATGTGTTCATTGCTCTAAACTTGTTTTTCCCATTGAGCTTACTTCCTAGAATCAGTTTCGTTTTTTCTGAGACATTCTTGCCTAAAGCCTTCCTTCATCCCAGTTTCCTTGATCTTATTGTATTCCAGAATCCCCAGATATTTATATCCATTAGTCTCAATATCTTTGATGTTCTTGCCATTGGGTAGCTTTACACCATCAGACTACTTTGCCTTTTTGTATTATCAGCATACTGCACTTTTTAGTTCAAAATTCCATTGTAATATCCTCACTGAATATCTGCTCTGTTTAAACTAGGCCATTTATTTCATATTCAGTCTTCCCAAAGATCTTTAAGTCATCCATATATAACAGGTGATTTAATTTTTCTCCACTTTTCAAGGTGTACCCTGATGTCACTTTCCTTAGAAGCTGTGTGAGGGGTATCATACAAAGCACAAACAGCAATGGTAATAGGCTACCTCCTTGGAATATGCCTCTCTTGATGTTAACCCTTGCCAAAAATTTTCCACATGAAGTTAGCCTGTGCTCCAGTTTTTCATTGATCTTTTAATAAACTTTGATATGTTATCAGACACCCGTATCAGCTCAAGACTTTCTAAAATCCAGGAATGGGGGACCATATCATACGCTTTCTTATAATTGATCCTCGCCATGCTCAAGTTAGTAAGTCTTTTCTTGCAGTTGTTCAGTACTTTTCTGTCTATCAGAATTGGTCTTTTGTCCCTTGGCTTTTCCTTCTGCACCCTTTCTGTTCCACTGGTAGTTTATTATTCATTTCCGGGAAGTTATACACATAATTAGATATCATTCCTGTCATCAGCTTCTACATCAGGGGCAGGCAGGTGATAGGCCAGTAATTATTCACTGCATTGCCTTTACTATTATTATTATTATTATTATTATTATTATTATTATTATTGTTGTTGTTGTTAGTTTATTTGTCAGAGTTCTTTTGTCATACATTCTGTGACATCTTCAGTGACTTTCTGTCCCATGTATCTCCTCTTGGTAAGTGAATACTGGTGATAGCTCAAGGGAGAGAAAAGTTTGTCAGT
Organism: Octopus bimaculoides; assembly: GCF_046866305.1. Classification (NCBI taxonomy): domain Eukaryota; kingdom Metazoa; phylum Mollusca; class Cephalopoda; order Octopoda; family Octopodidae; genus Octopus; species Octopus bimaculoides. Next base: position 29,130,554 of record NC_142944.1, on the reverse strand, counting down.
GCTCTATTAGAACATTGAGGCCTGGTTGATAACATAGATTTTAGGATCTTATTGACATATAGAACAGACATGACATTCAGACAGATTATGGAGGCAACATACATTATAGAAGATAGACCAATCCTCAACATAAAACATGAATGGAGTAATAACATCTTCTCACTCCACCACACTATGCAATCTGTTGACTAAAGACAGGATGAGGAAAGATAAATAAATAAATCATAATAATAATCATCATCATTGTTTAATGCCCATTTTCCATGCTGGCATGGGTTGGACAGTTTGACACGAGCTGGCTAGGAGGTGAGCTGTCCAGACTCTAATTGTTTCTTTGGCTAAATAGATAAATGATATAAGTACAAACAGTGTAATATACAAACCCATATACATGCATGCATGTGCACGCGTGTGTACACACACACACACACACACAGAGATACTGATGTAATTGTGTGCACAGATAGGGATACATACCACAGAAGGATAAAATGGGTTTGGCAGTACAAGGGTAGAGATGTGGGACAGAAAGTTGCTGAAAAGGTTACAGAATGTGTGATAAAAGAACTCTGGCAAATACAAAAAAATAATAATTATAAAGCTAAAGTGAAGATCAAATAAATAGTGCATGCGTTTACTTGGTAAAGGAAAAAATATGACCATCCCCAAATATAACAATATCTGTTTCAACACACATTTTCATATCAAGAATCTTGCAAAACAAATTTATAAATGTATATCTATCATCATTATCATCATCACCACCTAGCATCCACCCTCCATGCTGGCATAGGTTCCCTCGATAGTTGGAGATCTGCATTTCTTTACACAGCTGTTTTCGTTCATTTGCATTACATGACCATACCAGACCATTGGTCTCTGTTGCACACCACATCTGATGCCTTTTATGCTCTGTTTTTCTCTCAAGATACGCTTTTGTCATTCATGCACAATGATATTGTACATCCAGCGAAGCATACTTGCCTCATTTCTTTCAATTCTTTGCATGTCCTCCGTGGTCACAGCCCATGTTTCCCTGTCATGAAACATGGCTGTTCACACACAAGCATCATACAATCTGCCTTTCATTCTGAGGGAGAGGCCCTTTGTTACCAACAGAAGTAGAAGCTCTTTGAACTTTGCCCAGCCTATTCTTATTTTAGCAGCTGTGCTCTTGGAGCATCCACCTCCACGTTGCTTTGGTCACCAGCAAAGATGGGTACCGTTAATTGAAAAGTTAACTTGATTAACCAAAAAGTTAATTTTGATAACCATTAATCAGTTAATTCTTTAAAAATGTTATGGAAGTTATAGATAAAACATTAACGTTATATTTTATTAAAGAAAAGAAAAACAAAAGATCACTTTTTGCTCTAAAACCACCTAAAAACACCTTTTAAAAGTGCTAAAACTATAAAATAGCCTTTTTTTGGCCTTTTAAACTATAGTTTTTTTGCTTTAATGTTAAAAAATGCTGATTTTATAGTCTTAACTTTTAAAAGACTTAAAATAAGGCTGATTTCATAGTGTTGGCCCTTTTTTAGGTTTTTAAAGGCTTTTAGAGCTAGAAAAGGGTAAAAAAAAAAAACTCAGATGAAACACAATATTAGTATAAACTAAAAGAGTTTATTGATAAAATGGCCATTAAAAAAAAAAAAAATGAAAAACAATATATACACAATTTAATTTTTCCTCTTCTTGTTCTCCATATTGTTCATGAGATACATGTTGCTCTTCATGAAAATTAGCAAGTCAAAGTTTTCATCAGACAGGGATGATCTCTTGGCCCTTAAGATGTCCTTGGCCATAGAGAACAAATGCCTTACTACATTTGAACTTGATGAACAAGTCCACCAACACTTGCTCACCCAAGAAGGCAGCATCTATTAGCAAGTTCTTGGAGTTGGTCTCCAACTAGGTCTTGACAAAATTCTGGGTCTTGTCCTTGAGTGACCTGTGACTCCTGCTGCTCTCTTTTGGCTGGGTGACACTACTGAAGAACTCATCCTCCTACTCTTTGTTGTTGCTGCTCACTTCATCAGACGGCTGCCTTATGGCTTCCTCGACCATACCCTCCATGCTTGTCCTCACCTTGGCGACTTTGGTGTTGTTATACTTATCCAACCAGATGAGGCAAAACTTGGGGTGGAAGGCAGCAGCCAGCTGGCATTCTTCATCCTCCAGGTGGGTCCTAAACCTTTTGTCAATACCTGCCAAAAGTGTGTCACTACATTAGATGAGACTCTTGGACTTCAAGCCCTTGAGCCTAAAGATTGTTCCAGCAACTGTTGCAGCAGAGTCCCAAGGTAGGCTTGTTCCTTCCTCTAGATCTAAAATAATATATATATTATGATGATATAATATAATTAGGTAGCTTTGGTTTAATCAATGTGTTCACATGATGTACTTTGCAAGACTACCAAAACGCTCTCTCTGACTACTACCGACCACTACTCTTTATAAGAGTTTGGCTAGTCCATTCACTAATCCATCAGGGGTGTCAATGACTCTCACCACAGCATCTCCCCCTTTGAGATTGACCTCTGTTGGAAGTTAATATTATTTTTATTTATTTTTATGTCATAACTTTTATATCCTGACGACTTGTTACCTAACTCTTAGATAGTATTGTTCGTTTGCACCCAGCACTCTCGTTTTTCATTTGTACTTCCGCTGGAAGTTAATGTTATTATTTTTATTTATTTTTACATTGTCACATTTATATCCTGATGACTCGTTGTTACCTAACTCTTAGGTAGTATTGTTTGTTTGCACACAGCACTCTTGTTTTTTGTTGTGCTAAGCACTCTTGTTAGCACTCTTATTTGTCATTGTATTAAGCACTTGTTTTTCACTTGAACAGACTTTAGTGCAATTTTTTAACCCCAAGAAGATTTTTTAACCCTCTAGCTGGTTAGCACTGCACAGCTACATCTGATATATTGTGAGCAGGGGAATTGAACCCTCACCACATTCTAGCAACAGGACCAGTACAAAGTAATTTGAACAACTACCATTACAGCAACTTATGTGTTCAGTGTCAGTTCAACGTGGAACTAACATACCATCTCTTACTGGTTTCTAGCAAAACTCTTTAATGACTTCTGCAAACTTGCCACATTTTCACATGACATGATAGGTATGTTACTAGTATTTTACCATTTGCATTCTTATAAGAAATATGAATGGGGAGGTCCCATAAGATGAATAGTTCCATCCAGTATGTTCCAAAAAAATTTGTTGTTTTTTTCAAAGTTTTTCCATGAAATGTAACATCACTTATTATTTCGCTCATAAAATGTAATTTTTTTCCTGAAACACCTCATGCAATTTCTGAAGTTTTCTTTAATCTAGGTTTCCCTATTTTTCTCCATGCGTCTGTATTGATTATCATGATATCACTGCCTGTATCCAATTGTAACTTGATATTCATGTTATTAATTTTCTTTTCTGAACCTCGTTTAGAATTTTTTTTAGCAATACATTCTTTCTAGCATTCTTTTTCGTTTGATCCTCTTTTTTGTTTTGCTATATAATGTGAGCTTTTATGTCTGATTTTTTCCACAACCAAAACATTTACAATTTTTAAAAGGACAATTACTTTTAAAATGTAAACCACTGCACCCATAGCATGGATTTGGTCTTGACATTCGTTTTTCTTTTTTCTTATCAGTTTCAGGTTGACATGCATGTATCTGAGAGCAATGTTTTTCTTCAATTTTATCTGTGTCATGCCTTAAATTTATAATCCTCTGGTATTCTTCAGCCATTGCCTATAGAGTTAATTTTTGGTCCTGTTTTAATTTTGTTAACATATGGGAACGTATATCAGCATCTTTTTTTGCTGTTAATCCTTGAACAAAAATTACACATCTGAAGAAATCTAGGGTTAATTCATTTAATTTGAATTTTTCACACTCTTTGTTAATGACCCCAGTTAGGTGATGAAATCTTCATCATCTTTTTTAACTAAATTTAAACATTACCAATGAGTATTGAACAGGGAACTTTTTTCACTGAAAATTCTCAATAAAAGTAGTACCTTCTTCTGGGTTATAAATAAATTCAATTGAATTTGTCACGCTATCTGGCAAGAATGAACCTGAAGTATTTCAAACTTTTCCATCATTGCTTCCAATAACTGTTGGTATTGTTGTTGTTGCTGTTGTAGTTGTAGTTGTAACCGCTGTTGTTGCTGTTGCAACCGTACCATGTGAACTGACAAATCTTCCATGTTAAATAATTTTTTCTTTGGTTTAAATGTTCTATGCAAGCTTTGAATATCTTGTCGCCACTTTTATATCTTGGTGTATATAAAATTAGGTAGCGGAGATTTAATCAATGTGTTCACATGAGGTACTTTGCGAGACTATCAAACCGCTTTCTCTCAACTACAACTGATCACTACACTTTATAAGAGTTTGGCTAGTCCATTCTCCAATCTGCCTGGGGTGTCAATGATTCTCACCACAACAATTATTAATTTATTACCTTGGCATACTCCTTCATCAAGTCCACATCCTGGTCGTTGAAGATATTGACCTTCAACTGGGTCATGACTGTGGAGAACAGGTCTCTTAGCCTCCAGGATGGTATTGAGGACCACCACAGAGTCATAGGTGGAGTTCCACCTTGTTGTATTGGGAACAACCAGCCTCCTCCCTACCTCAGCGTAGATACTGTCTATTGACAGAGTGCTGTGGTCATGCTGGTTCCAGTGGGCACATGACTTGGCCTCTTGAACATTGCACTCTTTTTACTCTTTTCTGGCTCTAAAAGCTTTTAAAAACCTAAAAAAGCACCAGAAATATGAAATCAGCCTTTTTTTAGGTCTTTTAAAAGTTAAAACTATAAAATTAGCATTTTTTAACTCTGAAGCAAAAAAAAAAACAAGAACCTGTAGTTTGGGTTCTAAAGCCCTTAAAAAGGCACCAAAAGGCTGGTTTTATAGTTTTGGCACTTTTTGAAGGTGTTTTTTAGGTGGTTTTAGAACAAATACTGATTTTTTGTGTTTTCTATAATGAAAATTAACACTAACGGTTTATCAATAACCTCTGTACATTTTTAAGGAATTAACTGATTAACAGAAGTTAATTAGTCCAATAATGATTTCCAAAGTTAACTTAAAAAGAAAATGTTAACTTTGTTAATTAGTGATTAACGGTTTGGTGCTCAGGTTTGGTCACCAGGATAATGAAAGCTATCAACCACTTTTAGGTATCCCCACTGGTATTTGATGGAGTCTATTTTCTTTACATTTCTAGTGTTTATTGTACCTGTGCACCTTCCACCCAGAAAAAATGTTTTCCCTGTTAACCTTCATCTCATATTGCTGCACCTCTTATGTATCCATAGCTTGCACTGGGCACATCCTATGGAGTTTCTACCTATGCATTTTCTGCATTGTGAACAGAGCCATCACCTTGAAAGGATTTGCGACTTGTTTGCTTTCCTACTTACTAAGACTTTGGTTTTTGCTAAATTAACTCTAAGACCCTTAAATTCTAGGTTTTGCTTCCACACCTGAAATTTCTTCTCTAGGTCAGGTAGTGATTCAACTACAAGAACAAAGTCATCAGTGTAGAGAAGCTCCCAGGAGCAGCCCAACTTAAATTCCTCTGTTATTGCTTGGATGACTATGAACAAGAGGGAGCTGAGGACTGATCCTTGGTGAACCCCTACTTGTACCCTGAATTCATTGCTATATTCATTGCCAACATTCACCTTACTGACAGCATCCTGTACATGGCTTGTACTGCTCTTATCAACCAGTCATCTATCCCTCATTTCTGCATTGACCAGCAGGGATATATATATATATATATATATATATATATAGGAATATATATATACATATATATATATAGGAATATATATAGGAATATATGTATACATATATATATATAGGGATATATATAGGAATATATATATACATATATATATATAGGGATATATATATATATATATATATATATATATATATATATATATATATATATATATAGGAATATATATATACATATATATATATAGGGATATATATATATATATATATATATATAGGAATATATATATGCATATATATATATAGGGATATTTATATATATATATATATATATATATATATATGTAGGAATATATATATATATACATATATACATATATATATATATATATATATATATATATATATATATATATAGGAATATATATACATATATATATAGGGATATATATATATATATATATATATAGGAATATATATATACATATATATATATAGGGATATATATATATATATATATAGGAATATATATATACATATATATATATATAGGGATATATATATATATATATATATATATATATATATATATATATATATATATATATATATAGGAATATATATATACATATATATATATATATAGGGATATATATATATATATATATATATATATATATATATATATATATATATATATATATATATATATATATATATATAGGAATATATATATACATACATATATATAGGGATATATATATATATATATATATATATATATATATAGGGATATATATATATATATATATACATATATATAGGTATA